>NC_056522.1:341816089-341828631 GCF_019175285.1 Sceloporus undulatus | reverse complement strand
ACAACAGGTTCAGTCCTAGAACAACCAGGACCTTTCCAGAAACTTCTGTCTGCTCCTGCTTCTTTGGTTTTAGATTATTTAGGCATTAAAAATCCATGCTAAAGGTCAGCCTGAATGTGATGTTTAGAAGAGAACATGAGACCAACTGATGGCTTACACTAATAGTCTCTCTGGATATGAAATGCTTCAGTACTGGAGAATATTTCCCACTGGTACATTAGACTGGATAACTCTTTGTGGATTGTCTGACTAAACAGATGGCTTGAAGGTCAGGAAAGTAGTTTCTTTCTACTTTTCACACCCACGTTTTTTCCTATTTGCCTATTTACCTGAGGGAAACTCCCATTAAAACAGCTAAGGTAGAGGACATACAAGGTGTGACCTTTGACTACAATACATGCAGGCACCTAGCCTGCTACAATGTAATTTTAAGTTAGGCTGATGCTAACAGCTTGCACCCATCACAGGGTTGTTGTTGTTGTTGTTGTTGTTTTGCTCTCAGGTGTCCTGTGAAGCTTTCCAAAATTATACAAAACAAGGCCAAATCATGAAAAAGGCCCATTAATGGGTGTGTTTCTTCTTTATGTGGGAGGCTTTTGACTGAGTTGACATTTTCCACTGGCTGAAGGAGAGAGGAGCCTTGTCCCCCAAAATCTGCCCAGAGAGAAGATTGGAGAAATGACACTTCAGAACAGTGGACAAAATGGTGCTAGGAGCTTTAGAGGTTTGAGCATGGAATGATGCTGTCATAATGCATGTGTATATAAACCTATAATGGTTCTGCTTGTCAGTAACAGTTTAAAGTTATATATAATTTTAAATAGATTATTGCTTTAATTGATATTTTATATTCTCCCCCTCTTGATACTGATCTGAGAAGTCACTAATGACTGAGAAAAATTGAGTTCATCCAGATGGGCCAATCATTCTGGTAAATGTCAGGTTACTCTGTTTCTGGATTTTACATCTTGTGATGCCTTTCAGCAGTTCTTGCTCCTTCATCTAGTCATGCCCTAAATATTATGTATTTCGGCTATGTTTTTCTCACCTTAGATTTGGTTAACTGTAGAGTGGATGAGATTTCCTTCCCAGCCCCCTCCTCCCCAAGTCAACATCTCCCCCTGAAAGTTCCTCCCTCGGCATCCCTATTTCAAGCCTGGCATTTTTATATAAAAAAAAAATTGTTCATAGTTATCTGCAAAAATGTCATAGAGGTAAATAAAGCATTATGCTACTTTAGTAGTATTTGTAGAAAGTTGGGGGAGAAAATAAAAGATTGTGCTATGAATACAGAGGAAGTGTTTAAATTGGTAGCCAGAAATTTAATGAGGGATGGAAAGTCAGAAGAACATTTCTGTGACAATGATTACACCCACATTCAATGTTTCATCAGTGAGTCTGCCCAGAAATATAGAAAGAACCAGGCCTTTGGAACCAAGAATTTACCCCTGCCTGTACCAGAAGCTCCTGGGACAGATAAAAACCCACCCCTACCCTGAATTTTAACCTAGTCCTGGAAGTTCACAAGAAATAGAATGAGGCAGGAGATATGTACGAAATACAGATTTAAAAAAAAAAAATCGTGATGCATACAGCCACAATTCCCACCAAATCCTGAGGCTTTTGGCTAGTCTGAATGACCCCACTGTTCAATTTATCATGTATAGGTTCAAGGTTCACACCTTCCAAGCTGTTCTTAAAAATGATCAGAAGTGGGAGCTAAAGACTAGTTGTTATACATGGCAATGTAATAATTCAAATAACTGGATATAAGGACATTATTCCAAATGAGATATACACATAGAGGGAGTGATTGGACAGTAAATGGATGCTTAGAACAATTAATTTCTTTTTACTAATCATCCCTGATGATAGAGAGAGGCAGGATTATCAAAAGGCTTTTAATAGTTTTTGAATGCTGGCCAGTTTCTGTGGCTTGGCTTCTTTTAAGCAATGGACTTTAAATCAGAATTTTTGAAATAATGTCAGGTGATTATTTTCCTGCCTATATATATATATATATATATATATATATATATATAGGGGGTGCATTTATTCATAATCCAGATGACCTGTATTGTGATAGAACTCTCACTATCTATTCCAGATTCTTACCTGTCATTGGATATGAGGCACTGCCTCTAATTAGGCTATCTAATTAATGCTGAGGCCCATTTTCTTTCATAACAACTCATTTAAGCTGAAAGCACACACACATATACACATGAACAGACATATTGTCCCTGGGCACCCACCCACCCACTACAGTATTGAGATTAAAGGTTTTGAAAGCATCCTGTTACTGCTTAAGAGGTAAATATCTTCTTAAATAATCTATCCTCCAGTTCAGGACTACAAGGGTGTATTTAAAGTGATTCCTTGCAGTTCTGGTATGGAATTCCCTTTTCCTACTGGGTGACCTTGGGCACATGCTCTCAGCCTCATGGGAAGGCAATGGCAAACCTTCTCAGAATAAATTTTGCCAAGAAAACCCCATGATAGGGTTGCCATAAATTGGAAACAACTTGAAGGCACACAACAACAAAATATACTGTTTGCTTCTCCCTTTTGGAGAGAAGGCATAGGGGAGAGATAATTACCATGTGAAATGGGTTTTAACTGGTCTGCCTGGAAAATCAGAGAGAAGCAATAACAGGATGCTTTCAAAACTTTCTTGGATATATAACAAAGCTGACATTTAACAAGAGCGTAAGAGACTGGACAAGCTAAACCAACCTCACTCCTCACAACCATTTCAGGCTGGATCACAGTGTGGGAACACAGCCACTCACATGGAAAGGAAGCTGGTATTACAATCTAAACCCATCTCTTACAGAGACAGGTCATGCATGCCACACCTGAACCTTTGGTCCTCCAGTTGGTTTGAGCCAGCAGTCCCCCAAGCCCTTCCCATTGGCCATAGTTCCGCTTAGTGAATTGTAGAACAAAACATCGGAAGCATCAAAAGTTCTCAACTCCTGATTTTGAAGCTTGCCTAAATGCAGTGCTTGGAGAAGTTTCCATTTTGGGAGGGAGGACTGCAACTTTCAGAATTAGAGGAGTAATTTCCCCAAGGTATGAATTACGTGTGATGTGGTGCAGCTACAAGAAATGTTCATAGATGTTTTTTATGAAATTGGCTTTTGACAGCAGGGATATGGCGATATAGAGAAAGGTGGGATAGATAATCAGCACATGTTTACCAATTCCACGTATACCTCTGGTTCTATATTAATAAATAGAAATGATGATGATGATGATGATGTACTGTGTTTGAGATAACGATCCACAATACGTTTACTTGAAAGAAGGTCCCTTTATGCTTTGACAAGGTTTATTCTTAAATCTGCACTGGATCAGAGCCTCAAAATATTAAGTAATTAGGTGTTGTTAAGTATAAATAGGGTTTACCTTTAATTCTTCTTTTTATCTTTTCTAGCAGAATTCCAGGAGCTGCAAGTTAACTGCTTTTATGACAACAGGAAACTCACTGAGTGGGCAGATGTTGTATTCCTCTGCTGTCTTCCATCTCACCTTGCACACATTTGCTCAGAAATTCAGGATATACTCCAAAAACCCTGTATTATATACAGCCTTGTTACAGGGGTTCCTCTGGCCAGGTATTGTATGCCATGACTTTTGATCCAATTTCATTTGGGGGAAGGAAGAGATGCTTGCTTCTTTCCACACGGTTTCCAAAAGAGCAAATTTTTAAAATGTGGTCACTGGTCAGGTTTAGCATATTGTCTAGTTATAAGAAATTAGAAGTTAGAAGAATCTAACTCATAAGAAATTTAGTCCTTGCTGATATGTTAGGGCACTTGTAAAGTTTTCAGGACTTGGAAACTGAACCCAGGCTTTTTTATATGTACCTTGAAATTCAGAAAGTGGCAGTGTGCTACCAGGTCTTTAGCTGCAATTCTCTTTAGACTTAGCTCCTCTGGCTTTAAGGGAGTAAACAGCTGCTTGGTAGATTGGGAGGAACACAGCTATGATGGGAAGTTGTTGTTGTTGCATGCCTTCAGGTTGTTCCTGACTTATGGAGACCCTAAGGCAAACCTATCATGGGGCTTTCTTGGCAAGATTTGTTCAGAGGGGTTTTGCCATACATAGAGATAAATCCTCCCCCATGTTCACAGTGCTCTTAACTGTATGTGGGGCTGAGAAAAATGTCATTGGTGCCTTCCAATGCCGAACTGCAGGGAGAAGTGGGGAAATATAAATACATTATTTATTAGTATATTATTATTATTATTATTATTCCATATCACTCAGTTGGTAACTCCACTTCAGGTTTTAGTTCAAATTTTACATTATCTATCCAAAGAGCCAAATCTGTTTTGGAGATTGGGTTCAGCATTTTGAACAGCTCTGTTAAAGTTTAAACTAAAACCTGAAGTGGATCGACTTACCCACCGACACGAAAATTACCAGCTGCCATTAATTTTTGCAAAAAACATACTTTGTGGATTGTAAGTAAAGGCATTTTAATTAAAAGATAATGTTGATCTAATGCCAAAGTAAGCTACAGTATTTTGTAAAGTTGACTCCTGGTTCCGTACAAAACCTTAGAACAGTACTCAATTACAATTTACAAAAGAGCTAACATTTATATGTCCTGCACAACAAACTAAGCTTAGAATACCCATATCCACACACATCCATAATTTGAAAGCTGTCCCTTCAATGACACAGGCTATTGGGGGGAAATTTTCTTCGTATGGTAGAATTAATGTTACTCTACAGATGTATTTCATTCCCCTTCTGTAGACTTGCCTGGCAGAAATGAATTGTCCGAATTACTTAGCTCTTACTTATTTTCAGGGTGAAGCAACTCCTTTCTTCTAATTCCATTTTGAGGCCGCAGTACAAGTTCATAGACAGTGATCTTACTCATATATGGTTAGCAAACCGGACTGTTGTGGATGCCCTCAAAGACCCAGCTGTTATCCAGGCAACATGTCCCTGTAACCAAAAAGGTGAGTGAACTATTTTCTTAACTTTGCAGCTTATGTACAAAACAACACCAACAATATGTACTGCAAAGGCTCTTACAACTGCTGGAAAACAACTGTGGGTCAGGTGGTTAATGAATTGCGAAAATCTCTGAATGAAATCACCACAGGTTGGATCATAATAGCACAAGAATAAAAATTTCTTCTACTGGAATATGCCACATTATCTGCTGATTCCTCATTGCTAGACAGAATCTGAATCATTGATGGACCAAAACGCCAGTTAGTACCAGTAGGTATACTGTTAAATTGAGAATAATAATAGGTTTCACAGTCTATCAGATGTCATTAAATGGAGTTTTGGGCCATCCGTTATTTGGATTATTGGATACAATCTAGTAGTTCATCACCCAGTTCCTCAATGGATAATGTTCCAATAAGTGTCACTTTTTATAATTGTGCTGTTGTGAGTCTAACTATAGCAATTTCAATCAGATTTTTATTGATTTATTTGCTCCTGAGCATCTGTCAAGACTGGAACTACAATTTTTGCTTTCCCAGAGGTGCTGAATCTTATTTTTTAGGTCTCAGTACTTCATAAAGTTTTTCTTTCTCTTCGTCTTTGATTTTGCAATGCCCAGAGATTGCCACATCTATAAACCAGACTTTCTTTTTCTCAATGACAGTTATGTTGTTCTAATTACCTAATGTTTTATCTTAAACCCCCATAAAAATTTAACTTCATAATTTTCAACAAATATCCAAACTTGCATTCCCATCAGTTTTTTAAAAAAGACAGTGAATAGTAATTTCATCTTTCTGCATAAATGACATTTTCCCACTTGGTTATTGCTTCAATATTTGCCTTAATACTCTTTCTCTTGAGCTTTAAATATAAATACTTCTGTTTTTTTTGGCCCATTCTATAACCATTTCCTAAATGTTCCCTTCTCATTTTTTTTCCTTCCGTACTTTTAATATACTAACCAGATAGTGGTTTATTTTGTCAGGCTTCAATTTTATTTTTCATGTTTTCATAGGCATCTTTATTTCTTATATTCAATACATATCTCTTTGGACATCTATCAACAGACTTTCTTTGATATACACTCAAGGATCTTTTCTCATCTTCAGCAGTTTCTTTTACTTGTAATAATCCATGGTTACCAATGCTACATAGTAGAAACAGGCGATTAATGTCTCGTTGAGAGTGTAAAACGTGGTTTGCTATCATAATTTTCTGGATGTTTCTATTTAGATTATAATGATGTTTGCATTGAACTTATTTCTTATAATTATGGCCTGTTTTATTTGTCAGGAAGTTGGTGAAACATGTTGCCTAACAAACTCTATATTAAAGTGCACCAATTAAGTAATTCAAAGACTTTCATAAAAATTTGACCTAAAGTGCCACACTGCAACTTCTGCCACAGATGGACATTTTTATAATTTGTATCTGTTTTCTTTTTAGCTTGTTATCTGCTAATTTCCTTTTATTTTATGTACCACCTAGCCTACACTCTTGGCACTGAATGCACAAGCAGGATACAATGGGCTAACCCTGTCATATCCTGCCTGGGGATCCAGCCTGTTCCTGCCCCTGACACCTACCTGGTCTGGTATGGAGACTGGTGGGTGTTCAGACACCCACCCACCACTGCACCATCACACTTTGGAGTTGCCTCCGCACCTGCACCTGCCTTACTCTCTGCCACCATAGCCCATGGGGCAGAAATAGGGCACCTGACTTCACTCACACAGCCAGGTGTCCTCTTCTGACACACAGGCTGTGACTGGGGCCCACATGTAGAATGGTGGGGCAGCAGGTCTAAAGATGGTATTGCCTAAAGATGATAAAGTGGCTAGTAACCTCAAAGTTGGACATTTATAATGTGCTGTACATTGGGATACCTCTGTACCATGTTCAGAAACTTTGGTTAGTTTAAAACACAGCAGCCAGATTGATTGCTGGGACGTCCAGGAGTGATCACATTATAGCAACGTTAAAATCACTCCACTGGCTGCCAATTAGTTTCTGGACAAGGTACAAAATGTTGGTTATTACGTTTAAAGCCCTACATGGTTTGGGTCCAGGTAACCTACAGGATAAACCCAAATCATCTGCCCTGCACGGTCATGTTCTCTGGTGGACAGTTATTCCAGCCAGCCAGGATTAGGTTATCCCCCAGAGAACTTTTTCTTCAGCTACCCCCTGAATTTAAAAGAACATTAAAGACCAGTCTCTTCCAGCAGGCTTATCTAAATGATTTTTAAATTGTTAATTTTAAATTGTTTTAATACTGTATGTGCACATTTTACTTGTCCTTTTAAATTGATGTGTATTTTAACTGATGTTGTTGTTTTCCACTGGTGGGTGGTAATAATAATAACAACAATAGGCTGTCACAGCAGAGTTTCTTGGAAACTCCAGCACAAATTGCCTGTTTTAAAAGACTACACTCAGAGCCGGTTGGGCCAGGGTAAGGCCAGATCTGCCAGAATGGTGTCCAGTCTGCTTGTCCATGGTCCAGGGCTGTTGGCCTGCATTGTCTAAACAGGACAACACTGGGCCAGGGGAACATGGGCTTTTTGGCCCGTACATACAGCCCATGTCTCTCCAGATCCCACAGATTATCATCACAGATCTGTAGCCACATCCTAATTAGTCAGTTATCTCCTCCCATCTTCCTAATTTATTTAGCCTAGGTTCCTGCATAGATGAGAAAGTGGAAGTCTCAGGTACACAATGCAATATACTGTAGTAGTCTGAAGCGGTCTGGAAAAGACTGTTTCTAAAAAGTAGATGCCTCTGTGGCCTGACACACATACTCAGAACAATGAGATGGTAGAGATGATGAAAGAAGCCATATTTTCTAATGCGGCTTCTTTCCTTTACAAAAATAGTACCTGCAACTAAAGAAAAACAAAACAAAACAAAACAAAACAATCTAGCATTAGCTGTGTCACCTTTATGCAGAGAGGAACAAAAAAAAATATGGTTCCTCTGTCTGTAGTCCTAAAATGATGCTTCAGCCACATCATGTTTGCTTCATTTTGCACATATAAATGGAATATTAATCCTGGGAGAGGACGAGTACAACCCATGTTCTTGTAATACTGCCATTTTTAATGGACTTGGCCAGTAATGGGTATTTAGCATTCTCCAAAGGGAAGTTCATAAATTAATAGGGGGGGGGGAAGTATTTATTTGGCCCATGGTTTACTTTTGAGCATAGGTGCAGAATGGGTGGCCCTCCAAATATTACTGGACTGAAATTTCCATGAGCTCTACCCAACATAGCAGAAAGGTAGGTAAGATGGCCGTTGCAGTTCAAAAACAAACGAAATACCATGTTTGCTACAGATATGCAAACTATAAACATTTTGTAAATCTCATATTTCCTTTATTTTACAGGGGAAATTGTTGTCAATAGAGAATGGCTGGCAGCAGTTTTCTATGCAGCTCTGAACAGCTATACATGGCAGGGTTTGTCCTATGCAAAGGCCCTGATTTTGCTTAGTCAGGTGTGCTTTCCTGAAGATGAATATGGAGAAGATAAATTACCACCACTTCTGCTTTGTGAAAACTTTATCAACCCAACCTTTGCTTCCTCCCTGGAACCCGATGAGTAAATTGGATCAATCTGGAAATTGTAGTGTTTAATCTTGCCTATTTAACTTTTTGGGTTTTTTTGCAGGCTAGTGGGGCTTTGTTTATAGTAGAGCTGCATAATACTTAATGGTCAAGATCCTATGCATTCTTAGCACAGCACAAATATACACCAGCATGGTCACACAGAATCTGAGAGATGCACAAGCAATAGCCTTCAACGCACCCACTGTACAATGGTCAGTTAGTTTCCTACTCTCACAAGATCAAATGTCTGAGAAAAAGTTTTTTCTCTCTCACACATTCTGTGTGAGTGTGTGTGTGTGTGCTTCCAGACAAATTGGCTGCAGTAGGGACTGCACTTATGCAGTCTGTGAGATGTGCAACTACTTGTACAGCTATTTTTACACTAGCGTAATGTCCCAACAGGATTCCAACAAATACTGTAATTATTTAGGAGCAGTCTTTCTAAGTAAAACAGTTCCTTCCCGAAAGGGTAACAATAGCTTTGATCCGCCAAGGTTTTTTTCTTGTTCAATCCTTGGCTCACTTTAAACTTCATGAACAAAGATGAGGAAAATGCATCAAATTGGATGCAATTGGAATTGGATGCTAATAATAATAATAATAATAATAATAATAATTTATATTACCTGCCCCTCCCGATGGATCGAGGCAGGATTACAAACACAAAACAGCAGTAACATCTAGGTTGCATGCAATAAAACAATACATCACTCAAAAAATACAGTTTAAAACAATAAAAACATCATCTAAAATGCACAATTACAGCTCCATGTTTGTGCCCTTAGAGACTCCTGGCAGTCCCCAAGGTCTGCCAAATTTTGATACAATTTTCAGGGAATTTTCTGTCTGAAACCTGTGCCAAAACACATACAAATAGAGCAATTAGCCTTCCTCCATACCTAGCCCCCCCAAATATTTTTTTTCTGACCAAAAATGGTAACTAGAAGTTCCCTGACATTACGTAGACCATTGCAGCTCATGGAGGAAGAGGATGAAAATGGGATTCTACCATCCATGCCATTGCCTACCCTTCTCCTAAATGATTCAAAAAGTATGTAATTAATAATTGTGTCTAGGGTTAGTTTCCACTTGGTCAGCTGGTGACTTCTAAAGTTAGGCTATATCTTGGATTAGTCCCTGTTTGGTTAAATCTAAAGTCATGTGAGGCTATTGGAAATAAGCTGTTGAGGCATTTCCATGATAATCTGAAATTCAATTCTAGATGTGGCTTTCCTTAACATTGTCATGGCTACTAAATATTGGCAGCAGTAATGTGGAAACTCTCTGTGCAATTGGAACTATTTATTAAATGACCAATCTTTAAACATTACACCTGTTCAAATAGCTTCTCCTGGCATTACCAACAAAAGTAATGCTTGAAATGGCACTAATGAATGTCGCTGTGATGTTCTCCCATTTGTTCATTTTCTGGCACTACATACGTGAATGCCTCCTGTGTACCTGTAATTTTCTTTAGCAATAGGTGCCACAGGGGAAGGGAACAAATAAGAAACATAGGGATGAGTGCTTAGTGGTACAGTTCTGCTGAAGACCCTTTGCTTCTGTTAGCCCAGGAACAGAAATTTCTATTGGCTGTTATTTCTAAAATAGAGGACATTGTTAGCTGGACATTATTAAAAAAAATGCAAATTAATTTAAAAAAATCAAGAGCACATGCTGTCATATCTATTTTATCCTTTTTGAGACAGTTTTCACCATTAACAGTGGCAGAAAAAATAAAATAAATAATTAGTTAACTGCTATTTACTCCTACTTCTACATGCAATACTTCTGTAATGGCAAAATGTCAGGTACAGAACTGACTGGGGGGCTACGGCTTCAGAAATCCAATACAGTAATAGTTGCTTTTTGTCTATTCCTAGTCCCTTACCCTGGTTTGACTTGACAACTGTTCAACTGAGAGATTCACCTTTTGGCCAGCTTCTTGCAACCGATACAACCTTCCAGGACAACATTGCTTCATTCTACTGTAACATGACAGCAGCCAGATTTCCCACAAACAATGAAGGCACCATGGCAGTTTCCTTAAAAAAGACTTCTCTTTCAGCTGTGCTACTGAACCCCACCAAAAGTCTGAATTGGGCTGTGATGTCTAAAGCAGAAGAGGCATCAAGCACTGATTCTGAAGAGACTTAAATCAAACCTTTTTAAATTCCTAATCTTCAGAAGTAGGAAGAGTTTTACTTTTTAGTAAATATATTTTCCAATATATTTTATTTCTTAAAATAATACAATTGACACTGGGAATAATCATAAGCTTCCCCTTTTAACCATCTGCATTGCAGGAACCTAATAGTCATTTGCAATGAAAATCTGTGTAGGGGGTGTATTTTGCAATAGAAAACCAGTAACAACAGGTGCAGTACAGTAAAAAACTCTTACAAAATTAACTGGCATTTTTATTTTACTTTAGGAGGTAATGATATTTATCTGTAAGTTATGGAAAAATAAAATCAATAGCTGTAACACAATTGTTTGAGCTTTGGTTCTTTGAACTTGTGTCTCACTAGAACTGTGTTCCACCATCTGCCATTGTTCACATTTTAAAATCCTATCTGAATAGAAGTACTGTAGTAATTTAAATAAACAGTACTTGTACTCCTGCAGTATGATGCTAATGACTGGTTACATCTGGCTCTGGTTAAGATTAAAGTAAGAATTGCATGTATTGATTTTAAGGTTGTGATGTTAAGCAATTTCATGCAAGAATATGCTATATTAAAATCGGTAGAACAAAAAAATGCATGTGATTTATCTTTTAAACAATGTTGATAATGATTCAGAAACTTCTAGTGCAGGGAGAACTTGTTTTCTCCTATATAAGCAAAGGATCATACAGTATTGTATAAAGAAGCCAGGGATAAAAACATCCAGATCTTCCTCTGCCTGCTAGATTTATTATTATTATTATTATTATTATTAATATAGCGCTGTAGATTTGCACAGCGCTGTACATAAAAACAACAAGTATAAAAGAGTAAACCTGCCTATAGCGTACAATCTAAGAAATGATAGAATAATACAAATAAAACACATAGCAATACAGGAAATGGTTCAATAAACAAGCAACAAAAAGAACATCAGATATCAAGTGACAATCACGCAATGTCTGGGAACGCTGCCCTGAACAGAATGGTCTTCAACTCCGTTTTGGAAGCTGGTTAAAGAAGTGATGGCTCTTGTTCGTGGGGGAAGAAGGTTCCAGGAGTGAGGGGCAGTGAGTGAAAAGGGGCAAATCCTAGATGGGGAGAGGAAATCCTGGGCTGGGACAGCCGACTTTGACTACCAGAACGGAGGGCCCTGGTGGGAAGGTGAAGAGAAAGAAGGTCTGATAAATAAGGGGGGCAGCCCATGGAGGCTTTAAACGTCGACAGCAGGAGCCACACCCACACCCACCAACCCCCAAAACCCCAACCCACACACCACCCCCAACCCCCCCCCCCCCCCACCCACCCACCCAACCCCCACCACCCCCACCCACCCACCCCCCAAAACCCACCCACAACAACACACCCCCAACCCCACCCCCCCAACCCCCCCCCCCCAACCCACCCAACACCCACCACCCAAACCCAAACAAAAAACCACAACACCCAAAGCACCCCACAAACAACCACCCAACCACCCCCCCCACCACCACCCACCCCCCCTTGTAATGAATGCAGAAAAGGAGGGGGAGCCAGTGAAGGGATGCCAACACAGGAGAGATATGGTCAGAGCGGTGGGTGGATGTGATAATGCGTGCAGCTGAATGCTGGTCAGAAATTAAAGGACGGAGGTGAGAAAGAGGAAGCCCAGCCAGGAGGATGTTACAGTAATCCAGTCGTGAGATCACTAGGGCATGGACCAGGATCTTGGCAGTAGAGGCGGAGAGATATGGTCGGCTTTTGGCAATATTGTACAAAAAGAATCTACAAGCCTTGGCTGTG
>NC_056522.1:341738970-341816064 GCF_019175285.1 Sceloporus undulatus | reverse complement strand
TCCATTCAACCAGTCCCAGCAAGCCCGCAATCTTGGTTTTTATCTTTGACTCTTCTCTGGCAGTGATCCCAGATCCAGACCACAGCCAAGGCTTGTAGATTCTTCTATACAATATTGCCAAAATCCGACCATATCTCTCCGCTTCTACGCCAAGATCCTGTCCATGCCCTATGATCACGACTTGATTATGTAACATCCTCCTGGCTGGGCTCCTCTTTCTCACCTCCGTCCTTTAATTTCGGACCACATTCAGCTGCACGCATTATCACATCCACCCACCGCTCTGACCATACTCTCCTGTGTGGCATCCCTTCACTGGCTCCCCCTCCTTTTCTGCATCATTACAAGCTCCTGCTGTCGACGTTTAAAGCCCCCATGGGCTGCCCCCCCTTATTATCAGACCTCTTTCTCTTAACCTTCCCACCAGGGCCCTCCGTTCTGTGAGTCAAAGTCGGCTGTCCCAGCCCAGGATTTCCTCTGCCCATTAGGATTTGCCCCTTTTCACTCACTGCCCTCACTCCTGGAACCTTCTTCCCCCACGAACAAGAGCCATCACTTCTTTAACCAGCTTCAAAACGGAGTTGAAGACCATCTGTTCAGGGCAGCGTTCCAGACATGCGTGATTGTCACTTGATATCTGATGTCTTTTTGTTGCTTGTTTATATGAACCATTTCCTGGTATTGCTATGTTTTTTTGTATTATCTATCATTCTTAGATTGTACGCTATAGGCAGGTTTACTCTTTTATACTTGTGTGTTTTATGTACAGCGCTGTGCAAATCACAGTGCCTATAAAAAATATAAAATAATAATAAAATGAATAAATCTAGCAGGCAGAGGAAGATCTGGATGTTTTTATCCGGGCTTCTTTATACAATATGATCCTTTGCTTATAGAAGAAAACAAGTTCTCCCTGCACTAGAAGTTTCTGACATATCAACATTGTTAAAAGAAATAACATGCATTTTTTTGTTCTACCGATTTTAATATAGCATATCTTGCATGAAATTGCTTAACATCACAACCTTAAAATCAATACATGCAATTCTTACTAATCTTAACCAGAGCCAGTGAACCAGTCATTAGCATCATTCGGCAGGAGTACAAGTACTGTTTATTTAAATTACTACAGTACTTTATTCAGATAGGATTTAAATGTGAGCAATGGCAGATGGGGAACACCAGTTTCTAGTGAGACACAAGTTCAAAGAACCAAAGCCAAACAATTGTGTTACAGCTATTGATTTATTTTCCATAACTTACAGATAAAATCATTACCTCCTAAAGTAAAATAAAATGCCAGTTAATTTTGTAAGAGTTTTTTACGTACTGCACTGTTTGTTACTGGTTTTCTATTGCAAAATACACCCCCTACACAGATTTTCATTGCAAATGACTATTAGGTTCCGCAATGCAGATGGTTAAAAGGGGAAGCTGATGATTATCCCAGTGTCAATTGTAATTTTAAGAAAAAAATAATTGGAAAATATATTTACAAAAAGTAAAACTCTTCCTACTTCTGAAGATTAGGAATTAAAAAGGTTTGATTTAAGTCTCTTCAGAATCAGTGCTTGATGCCTCTTCTGCTTTAGACATCACAGCCCAATCAGACTTTTGGTGGGTGTCAGTAGCACAGCTGAAAGAGAAGTCTTTTTAAGGAAACTGCCATGGTGCCTTCATTGTTTGTGGGAAATCTGGCTGCAGTCATGTTACAGTAGAATGAAGCAATGTTGTCCTGGAAGGTTGTATCGGTTGCAAGAAGCGGGCCAAAAGTGAATCTCTCAGTTGAACAGTTGTCAAGTCAAACAAGGGTAAGGGACTAGGAATAGACAAAAAGCAACTATTACTGTATGGATTTCTGAAGCCGTAGCCCCCCAGTCAGTTTCTGTACCTGACATTTTGCCATTACAAAGCACGGCATGTAGAAGTAGAGTAAATAGCAGTTAACTAATTATTATTTATTTTCTGCCACTGTTAATGGTGAAAACTGTCTCAAAAAGGATAAAATAGATATGACAAGCATGTGCTCTTGATTTTTTAAAATTATTTGCATTTTTTAAATAATGTCCAGCTAACAATGCCTCTATTTTAGAAATAACAGCAATAGAAATTTCTGTTCCGGGGCACAAAGCAAAGGGTGTTCAGCAGAACGGTACCACGAAGCACTCATCCCATGTTTCTTATTTGTTCCCTTCCCTGTGGACCTAGCTAAAGAAAATTAACAGGTAACCAGGAGGCATTCACGTAGTAGTGCCAGAAAATGAACAATGGGAGAACATCACAGCGACATTCATTAGTGCCATTTAAAGCATAACTTTTGTTGGTAATGCCAGGAAGAGCTATTTGAACAGGGTGTAATGTTTAAAGATTGGTCATTTAATAAATAGTTCCAATTGCACAGAGTTTCCACATTACTGCTGCCAAATTAGAGCCATGACAATGTTAAGGAAAGCACATCTAGAATTGAATTTCAGATTACATGGAAATGCCTCAACAGCTTATTCCAATAGCCTCACATGACTTAGATTTAACCAAACAGGGACAATCCAAGATATAGCCTAACTTTAGAAGTCACCAGCTGACCAAGTGAAAACTAACCCTAGACACAATTATTAATTACAACTTTGAATCATTTAGGAGAGGGTAGGCAATGGCATGGATGGTAGAACCCATTTTCATCCTCTTCCTCCATGAGCTGCAAGGGTCTACGTAATGTCAGGGAACTTCTAGTTACCATTTTGGTCAGAAAAAATATTTGGGGGGGGCTAGGTAGGAGGAAGGCTAATTGCTCTATTTGTATGTGTTTTGGCACAGGTTTCAGACAGAAAATTCCCTGAAAATTGTATCAAATTTGGCAGACCTTGGGGACTGCCAGGAGTCTCTAAGGGCACAAACATGGAGCTGTAATTGTGCATTTAGATGATGTTTTTATTGTTTTTAAACGGTATTTTTGAGTGATGTATTGTTTATTGCATGCAACCGAATGTTACTCTGTTTTGTGGTTTAATCCTGCCTCGATCCATCGGGAGGGGCAGGTAATATAAATTATTATTATTATATTATATTATATTATTATTAGCATCCAATTCCAATTGCATCCATTTTGATGCATTTTCCTCATCTTTGTTCATGAAGTTTAAAGTGAGCCAAGGATTGAACAAGAAAAAAACCTTGGGATCAAAGCTTGTTACCCTTTCGGTAGGAACTGTTTACTTAGAAAGACTGCTCCTAAATATTAAAGTATTTTGGAATCCTGTTGGGACATTACGCTAGTGAAAAATAGCTGTACAAGTAGTTGCACATCTCACAGACTGCATAAGTGCAGTCCCTACTGCAGCCATTTGTCTGGAAGCACACACACACACACCACACAGAATGTGTGAGAGAGAAAAACTTTTCTCAGACATTTGATCTTGTGAGAGTAGGAAACTAACTGACCATGTACAGTGGGTGCGTTGAAGGCTATTGCTTGTGCATCTCTCAGATTCTGTGTGAAATGCTGGTGTATATTTGTGCTGTGCTAAAAGCACAGGATCTTGACCATTAAGTATTATGCAGCTCTACTATAAACAAAGCCCCACTAGCCTGCAAAAAAACCCAAAAAGTTAATAGCAAGATTAAACACTACAATTCCAGATTGATCCAATTTACTCATCGGTTCCAGGGGGAAGCAAAGGTTGGGTTGATAAAGTTTTCACAAAGCAGAAGTGGTGTAATTTATCTTCTCCATATTCATCTTCAGGAAAGCACACCTGACAAGCAAAATCAGGGCCTTTGCATAGGACAAACCCTGCCATGTATAGCGTTTCAGAGCTGCATAGAAAACTGCTGCCAGCCACCTCTATTGACAACATTTCCCTGTAAAATAAAGGAAATATGAGATTTACAAAATGGTTTATAGTTTCATATCTGTAGCAAACATATGGTATTTCGTTTTGTTTTTGAACTGCAACGGCCATCTTACCTACCTTTCTGCTTGTTGGTAGAGCCATGGAAATTTCATTCCAGTAATATTTGGAGGGCCACCCATTTCGGCACCTATGCTCAAAAGTAACCATGGGCCAAATAAATACTTCCCCCCCCCCTATAATTTATGAACTTCCCTTTGGAGAATGCTAAATACCCATTACTGGCCAAGTCCATATAAAAAGGGCAGTATTACAAGAACATGGGTTGTACTCGTCTCTCCCAGGATTAATATTCCATTTATATGTGCAAAATGAAGCAAACATGATGTGGCTGAAGCACATTTTAGGACTACAGACAGAGGAACCATATTTTTTTTTGTTCCTCTCTGCATAAAGGTGACACAGCTAATGCTATTGTTTTTTGTTTTGTTTTGTTTTGTTTTTCTTTAGTTGCAGGACTATTTTTTGAAAGGAAAGAAGCCGCATTAGAAAATATGGCTTCTTTCATCATCTCTACCATCTCATTGTTCTGAGTATGTGTCAGGCCACAGAGGCACTACTTTTTAGAAACAGTCTTTTCCAGACCGCTTCAGACACACAGTATATTGCATTGGTGTCCCTGAGACTTCCACTTTCTCACATGCAGAACCTAGGCTAAATAAATTAGGAAGATGGGAGGAGATAACTGACTAATAGGATGTGGCAAAGATCTGTGGTGATAATCTGTGGGATCTGGAGAGACTGGGGTGTATGTATGGGCCAAAAGCCCAGGTTCCCCTGGCCCAGGTTGTCCTGTTAGACAATGCAGGCCAACAGCCCGGACCATGGACAAGCAGACTGGACACCATTCTGGCAAATCTGGCCTTACCCTGGCCCAACCGTCTGAGTGTAGTCTTTAAAACAGGCAATTTGTGCTGGAGTTTCCAAGAAACTCTGCTGTGACAGCCTATTGTTGTTATTATTATTACCACCACCAGTGGAAAACAACAACATCAGTTAAAATACACATCAATTTAAAAGGCAAGTAAATGTGACAACTCAGTATTAAAACATTTAAATTACATTTAATCATTAGATGCCGGCTGGAAGAGACTGGCTTTAATGTTCTTTTATTCGGGGGCAGCTAGGAGTTCCTGGGGGTAACCTATCCTGGCTGGCTGGTAACTGTCCACCAGA
The DNA here is from genome assembly GCF_019175285.1 of Sceloporus undulatus. Classification (NCBI taxonomy): domain Eukaryota; kingdom Metazoa; phylum Chordata; class Lepidosauria; order Squamata; family Phrynosomatidae; genus Sceloporus; species Sceloporus undulatus. The sequence goes on along the minus strand of NC_056522.1, from coordinate 341,810,980 downwards.
GAACATGACCATGCAGGGCAGATGATTGGGTTTATCCTGTAGGTTACCTGGACCCAAACCATGTAGGGCTTTAAACGTAAAACCAACATTTTGTACCTGTCCAGAAACTATTGGCAGCCAGTGAGTGATTTTAACGTTGCTATAATGTGATCACTCCTGGACGTCCCAGCAATCAATCTGGCTGCTGTGTTTTTTAAACTAACCAAAGTTTCGAACATGGTACAGAGGTATCCCAATGTACAGCACATTATAAATGTCCAACTTTGAGGTTACTAGCCACTTTATCATCTTAGGCAATACCATCTTTAGACCTGCTGCCCCACCATTCTACATGTGGGCCCCAGTCACAGCCTGTGTGTCAGAAAGGACACCTGGCTGTGTGAGTGAAGTCAGGTGCCCTATTTCCGCCCCATGGGCTATGGTGGCAGAGGAAGGCAGGTGGCAGGTGCGGAGGCAACTCCAAAGTGTGATGGTGCAGTGGTGGGTGGGTGTCTGAACACCCACCAGTCTCCATACCAGACCAGGTAGGTGTCAGGGGCAGAAACAGGCGGGATCCCCAGGCAGGATATGACAGGGTTAGCCCATTTTATCCTGCTTGGCATTCAGCGCCAAGAGTGTAGGCTAGTGGGTACATAAAATAAAAGGAAATTAGCAGATAACAAGCTAAAAAGAAAACAGATACAATTATAAAATGCCCATCTTGTGCAGAAGTTGCAGTGTGGCACTTTAGGTCAAATTTTTATGAAAGTCTTGAATTACTTAATTGGGGCACTTTAATATAGAGTTGGTAGGCAACATGTTCACCAACTTCCTGACAAATAAAACAGGCCATAATTATAAGAAATAAGTTCAATGCAACATGTTATAATCTAAATAGAAACATCCAGAAAATTATGAGAGCAAACCACGTTTTACACTCCAACGAGACATTAATCGCCGTGTTTAACTATGTAGCATTGGTAACCTGGATTATTACAAGTAAAAGAAACTGCTGAAGATGAGAAAAGATCCTTGAGTGTATATCAAAGAAAGTCTGTTGATAGATGTCCAAAGAGATAGTTATTGGATACAAGAAATAAAGATGCCTATGAAAACATGAAAAATAAAATTGAAGCCTGACAAAATAAACCACTATCTGGTTAGTATATTAAAAGTACAGAAGGAAAAAAATGAGAAGGGAACATTTAGGAAAGGGTTATAGAATGGGCCAAAAAAACAGAAGTATTATATTTTAAAGCTCAAGAGAAGAGAGTATTAGGCAAATATGAAGCAATAACCAAGTGGGAAAATGTCATTTATGCAGAAAGATGAAATGACTATTCACTGTCTTTTTAAAAAAAACTGATGGGAATGCAAGTTGGATATTGTTGAAATATGAAGTTAAATTTTATGGGGGTTTAAATAAAACATGGGTATGAACACACATACTGGTCATTGGAAAGAAGGTCTGGTTTATAGATGTGGCAATCTCTGGGCATTGCAAAATCAAAGACGAAGAGAAAGAAAAACTTTATGAAGTACTGAGACCTAAAAAATAAGATTCAGCACCTCTGGGAAAGCAAAAATTGTATGCCAGTCTGGACAGATGCTCAGAGCAAATAAATCAATAAAAATCGGATTGAAATTGCATAGTTAGACTCACAACAGCACAATTATAAAAGTGACACTTTGGAACATATCCATTGAGGAACTGGGTGATGAACTACTAGATTGTATCCAATAATCCAAATAACGGATGGCCCAAAACTCCATTTAATGACATCTGATAGACTGTGAAACCTATTATTATCCTCAATTTAACAGTATACCTACTGGTACTAACTGGCGTTTTGGTCCATCAATGATTCAGATTCTGTCTAGCAATGAGGATCAGCAGAATATGGGCAATATTCCATAGAAGAAATTTTATTCTGTGCATTATGATCCAACCTGGGTGATTTCATTCAGAGATTTTCGCTTAATTCACCACCTGACCACACAGTTTTTTTCCAGCAGTTGTAAGAGCCTTTGCAGTACAATTGTTGGGTGTTGTTTGTACATAAGCGCAAAGTTAAGAAAATAGTTCACTCACCTTTGGTTACAGGGACATGTTGCCTGGATAACAGCTGGGTCTTTGAGGGCATCCACAACAGTCCGGTTTGCTAACCATATATGAGTAAGATCACTGTCTATGAACTTGTACTGCGGCCTCAAAATGGAATTAGAAGAAAGGAGTTGCTTCACCCTGAAAATAAGTAAGAGCTAAGTAATTCGGACAATTTTCATTTCTGCCAGGCAATTCTACAGAAGGGGAATGAAATACATCTGTAGAGTAACTTAATTCTACCATACGAAGAAATTTCCCCCCATAGCCTGTTGTCATTGAAGGGACAGCTTTCAAATGGATGTGTGGTGGATATGGGTATCTAAGCTTAGTTTGTTGTGCAGGACATATAAATGTAGCTCTTTGTAAATTGTATTGAGTACTGTTCTAAGGTTTTGTACGGAACCAGGAGTCAACTTATAAATAGCTTACTTTGGCATTAGATCAACTTATCTTTTAATTAAAATGCCTTTACTACAATCCACAAAGTATGTTTTTTTTGCAAAAATTAATGGCAGCTGGTAATTTCCGTGTCGGTGGGTAAGTCGATCCACTCAGGTTTAGTTTAAACTTTAACAGAGCTGTTCAAATGCTGAACCCAACTCCAAAACAGATTGGCTCTTTGGATAGATAATGTAAAATTTGAACTAAAACCTGAAGTGGAGTTACCAACTGAGTGATATGGAATAATAATATAATAATAAAATAATAAATAATAATAATAATATACTAAAATAATGTATTTATATTTCCCCACTTCTCCCTGCAGTTCGGCATTGGAAGGCACCAATGACATTTCGCACCCACATACCGTTAAGAGCACTGTGAACATGGGGGAGGATTTATCTCATGTATGGCAAAACCCCTCTGAACAAATCTTGCCAGAAAGCCCCATGATAGGTTTGCCTTAGGGTCTCCATAAGTCAGGAACAACCTGAAGGCATGTAACAACACAACTTCCCATCATAGCTGTGTTCCCCCCAATTACCAAGCAGCGGTTTACTCCCTTAAGCCAGAGAGGCTAAGTCTAAAGGAATTGCAGCTAAAGACCTGGTAGCACACTGCCACTTTCTGAATTCAAGGTACATATAAAAAGCCTGGTCAGTTTCCAAGTCCTGAAACTTTACAAGTGCCCTAACATATCAGCAAGGACAATTCTTATGAGTTAATTCTTCTAACTTATATTCTTATAACTAGACATAGGCTAAACTGAACCAGTGACCACATTTTAAAAAATTGCTCTTTGGAAACCGTGTGGAAAAGAGCAAGCATCTCTTCTTCCCCCAAATGAAATTGGATCAAAAGTCATGGCACAATACCTGGCCAGAGGGACCCGGTAACAAGGCTGTATAAATACAGGTTTTTGGAGTAAATCCTGAATTTCTGAGCAAATGTGTGCAAGGGAGAGATGGAAGACAGCGAGAATACAATATCGCCCACTCAGTGAGTTTCCTGTTGTCATAAAAGCAGTTAACTCGCAGTCTCCTGGAATTCGGCTAGAAAAGATAAAAAGAAGAATTAAAGGTAACCCTATTTATACTTAACAACCCTAATAACTTAATATTTTGAGGCCCTGATCCTGTGCAGATTTAAGAATAAACCTTGTCAAAGCATAAAGGGACCTCTTTCAAGTAAACGTATTGTGGATCGTTATCTCAAACACAGTAAATCATCATCATCACATCATCATTCATTTATAATATAGAACCAGAGGTATACATGGAATTGGTAAACATGTGCTGATTATCTATCCCACCTTCTCTATACGCCATACCTGCTGTCAAAAGCCAATTTCATAAAAAACATCATGAACATTTCTTGTAGCTGCACCACATCCACACGTAATTCAGCCTTGGGGAAATACTCCTCAATTCTGAAAGTTGCAGTCCTCCCTCCCAAAATGGAAACTTCTCCAAGCACTGCATTTAGGCAAGCTTCAAAATCAGGAGTTGAGAAACTTTTGATGGCTTCCGATGTTGGTTCTACAATCACAAGCGGAATATGGCCAATGGGAAGGGCTGTGGGGGACTGCTGGCCAAACCAACGGGAGACCAAAGGTCAGGTTGTGGCATGCATGACCTGTCTCTGTAAGAGTGGGTTTAGATTGTAATACCAGCTTCCTTTCCATAGCCCTATCAGACAGTGTGGAACTGGGGGTCCGTCAGCACTGGGGCGTGTCGAATTAACGTTATTTCGCACAATACCATCATACCATCATTCGAATGGCCCAATCCGAACGGACGTGATGCGCGAGATGCCGACTGAATCGTACTGGCTCTCTTTTTGGAGCGTGTCGGCCAGTGCGTGTTAAGGGGATTGGCAATATCCGGATTGGGGTCTGTTCGATCTCAGTGCGAATGGGTCTGGTGTGACTACCCAGTCCTGAACTCCATCGCAAGACCCCAGCATTCCAATTTTAACTTCCGTGGGTCTTTCTCTGCCGGTTCCAGGGAAGCGGGGTGGCGGTTCCAGCAGCCTCCTCCCCTCCTCACGGCTTGGGAGCCAGCATAAGCTGCATCCCAAGAAGGGTAGAGGCGCGGGGGGGCGCTGGAATCGTGGTTCCAGCGGCCCTCCTCCTCCGCCTCGCGGCTTGGGAGCCAGCATAAGCTGCATCCCAAAAGGAAAGAGGCGCGGGGGCTGCTGGAACGGCGGCGATCGCCGCGAACTAGCGGCCCCGCGCCTCTTTCCTTCTTGGGATGCGCTTATGCTGGTGCTCCAAGCCGCGAGGAGGAGGAGGAAAAAGCATCCCCATTAAGATGGCATCCACCTCTTTGGACAAGCCGCTGGAACTGGTGCTCCCCCCCCCCCCCAAATACATATTCACTCACTCACACCACACACGTAGACCGGGCATTGCTAATTTGTTGCAAGGGAGGGCATGGTAACGTTAAAACCAAGCATGAATGTAGAGAGGAAACAGAGAGGAATGTAAGAGGGCACGTTATATCGCGATTGTTCATGTGAATGAACTGGCTCTCCAGCTGTTACCGGGCTGTCATGACGGGACCTCCCCTTTCACCCCGAAGCGTTTAAGGTCGCAACCCATGCAGGGCACCACTGAGCATGTGCGAGGGGGCCGAACGAATCGGCCAATCCTCATGTTGCAGCGCGGTGTGACTATACATTCTGCACTGAATGCACTTTCGCGCGAAGGCGTATTGGCCAATTTGAATCATGCCAATTCGGAGGGTCCCCAGGTATGATGGTTGTGCGAAATAACTTTAATTCGAACCGCCCAGTGCTGAAGACCCCCAGTTCCAGACCATTGATAAGGGCTCATGTGAGTGGCTGTGTTCCCCCCTGTGACCAGCCTGAAATGGTTTGTGAGGAGTGAAGTTGGTTTAGCTTGTCCAGTCTCTTACGCTCTTGTTAAATGTCAGCTTGTTATATATCCAAGAAAGTTTTGAAAGCATCCTGTTATTGCTTCTCTCTGATTTCCAGGCAGACCAGTTAAAACCCATTTCACATGGTAATACTCTCCCCTATGCCTTCTCCCAAAAGGGAGAAGCAACAAATATATTTTGTTGTTGTGTGCCTCAAGTTGTTTCCAATTTATGGCAACCCTATCATGGGGTTTTTCTGTGGCAAATTATTCGGAGAAGGTTTGCCATTGCCTTCCCATGAGGCTGAGAGCATGTGCCCAAGGTCACCCATAGAAAAGGGAATTCCATACCAGAGAACTGCCAGGAATCACTTAAATACACCCTGTAGTCCTGAACTGGAGGTAGATATTTAAGAAGATATTTACCTCTTAAGCAGTAACAGGATGCTTTCAAAACCTTTAATCTCAATAGTGGGTGGGTGGGTGCCCAGGGACCATATGTCTGTTCAGTGTATATGTGTGTGTGCTTGTCAGCTTAAATGAGTTGTTATGAAAGAAAAGGGCCTCAGCATTAATTAGATAGCCTAATTAGAGGCAGTGCCTCATCCAAGACAGGTAAGAATCTGGAATAGATTAGTAGAGTTCTATCACACTACAGGTCATCTGGATTATGAATATGCACCCCCTCTATATAATAATAAATAAAATAAAGTTTTATTTGTATACCGCACCTTCCTTATCAGGGCGGTTTACCCCATTATACATACATACATATATATATATATATATTATAGATATATATATGTGAAAATATCAAACCTGACATTATTTTCAAAAGAGAAGTGTTGTCCACAGAGACAGAAAAGGAGTGTTGAAGGGTGGACTTAGGAGGAAAGACAAGAAGCTCTGTCTTGGACATGTTGAGCTTCAAACGCTGATGACGCATCCACTGTGAGACATCTGTGAGACAAGACGAAACTTGCTGTTCAAGCCTTGGAGAAAGGTCGGGGTGGAAAGATCCAACTGGGTGTCATCGGCATACAGATGGTAGGAAAAATCAAAGGAGCTGATGAGTTTACCTAAAGACAATTTGTAGAGAGTAAACAGAAGGGGACCCAGAACAGAGCCCTGGGGAAACTCCAACAGATAAGGGAACAGGAGATGAAGTCTGACCACCTGCAACCACTGCAAAAGATTTGCCAGACAAATAAGATCTAAACCAGTCAAGAACAGAGTCTGAGAACCCAAGGTCAGAGAGTATAACAACTAGAAGGCTGTGATCAACGGTGTCAAAGGCTGCAGAGAAATCAAGAAGGATGAGAACAGAGTAAAGGCCATTAGCCTTGGCCTGTAAAAGGTCATTGGAGATCTTAGTGAGAGCTGTCTCTGTAGAATGCTGTGGGCGGAAACCAGACTGAAAGGGATCAAGGATGGAGTTGGCTTCAAGAAACTCAAGACAGCGAGAATAAACAACCTGTTCCAAGACCTTAGAAAGAAAGGGAAGAAGAGAAATCGGAAGATAGCTAGACAAAGAGGAGGGGTCAAGAGAAGGTTTTTTCAGAATTTCTCAGGAAGCAATTGGCCTCATTCCCAGTACCTTTTAAACCAGGCCTCAAATTGGTTTGAACCAGTTTAAATGACTATGGTTCGCACTTGAACCAAATTGCTGAAACAATTCATGGGGGGGGCACGTGTTAGACCCATTTAACCCACATCTTTTTGACACTGATTTTTTCTGCGTCTTTTTGGATAAATTGATTCCGTGCAAGTGGAAACCAAATGCGGATCAGAGTTGATTTAAATTTGCCCTTTGGCTGGTTGGAGTGGATCCATTTTGAATCAATTCATTTGTCAATATGGATCACAAGTGCATTATTTTATTTTATTTTGTAGCAAGAAAATGTGATCAGGGCAAATGTACTGTGAACCATGCTCCACTGCCAAACCGATCCATCGATTTGGATCACAAAGCAATTTATTTGTAAGTGGGAATGCAACCATGGAAAGCCTATTCACTTAAATGTCAATTCTGTTTTCTTGAGTGTTCAATTTCCCCCGAATAGGTAATTTTACATGATGCCAAGTCAGTATTTGAATCAATCCAATGTCATATTGGCACTGATCTAAAGCAGTACATGGAATCAAAGGGACATGGTATCACCCTTTTCAGTTCAGTTAATAATAAAAATAAAATATATTTTTTTATTTTATCTTGCTTTTTGCCAAGCAATCAAAGCGGCGTACAACAGACTAAAATATATCCATATATACATAGTACCCCCCTTAAAATAGGATTAAACATCATAAAACTAAAACTAACATTTTAAAATCCAAACAATAACCATGCGCAGAGTTTAATAAATAGGGAAGTCTTATTCGTGGCTGAGTATTTTATTCTGGGAAGGCCTGTCGGAAGAGATCCATCTTAATGGCTTTTTTGAAGCTCTCTAGATTGGTAATTTGATGGATCTCGTCTGGCAGGCCATTCCATAAATTGGGAGCGGCTGCAGGAAATGTCCTCTGGGAGGTTGCTATTAATCTGGTCTTTAAGAGCTGTAATAAATTCCTCCCAGAGGACCTGAGGGTACGGGGTGGATTATATGGAAGGAGGCAATCCCTTAGATAGGTTGGGCCCAAGGTGATAAACAACACCTTGTACTGTGCCCTGAAACTGATAGGCAGCCAGTGGAGTGACTTCAATATTGGTGTTATATGGTCACTCCTTGCTGTTCCTGTGACCAACCTGGATGCCATATCCCCGAGCATCATCCTCTGGAATCTGCCCTCCTAGTTCTCTCAGGTGCTCCAAGAGGATGCCATGATCTATTGTGTTGAATGCAGCTGAGAGGTCTAGAAGCACCAACAGAGTCACGCTCCCTCTGTCAATGCCTAGATGTAGATCATCAGTTAGAGCGACAAAGGCAGTCTCCATCCCATACCCAGTCCTGAAGCCTGTTTGAAATGGATCAAGAAAATCATCTTCATCCAAGACCACTTGGAGCTGAAGAGCAACCGCCCTCTTGATCACTTTGCTCAAAAATGGTAGATGAGAAACAGGCCTATAATTTTTCATGTCCGCTTTTTTCAAGAGCGGTCCTTCTTTCTAGGAAGATGGTATATAGCCCTCCCCAAGGGAAGCATTGATGACACATCTAAGAAGTGCCATCAATGCTTCACCCCCCTGGACGGCCAGCCATGATGGGCAGGGATCAAGAGGGCATATTGTCTTTTTTACCTTTCCAAGTATCTTGTCCACGTCATCAGTACTCACTAGCTCAAACTGATCCAGTTTAATCTCATAAACGGGTTTACTGGTCACCTCATTAGTCGATTTTGCTTCAACATTTGTGTCCAAATGGGCTCTTATTTGAGAGATTTTGTCTGCAAAGTAGTTGTTAAAAGCGTCACAGCAGGCCATTGTTGGGTTAAGTAGAAGGTTCTGGGTAGATGGCATCACTGTCAGTTCCCTCAACACCCTAAACAGTTCTGCTGGACGAGACTTTGCAGAGGCAATACGAGCAGACGAGGAGGATCTCTTCGCTGCTTTAATTGCCTCTCCATAAGAACAGAGGAATTTCTTATGGCAAGTTCTGTCAGAAAAGAGTCCAGATTTCCACCAATCGTGCCCTAGTCGTTGTCCCAACCGCTTCATATTCTTCAGCTCTCTGGTATACCAGGACTTCTGATTTGAAGCGAGTTGGAAAGGACGCTCAGGAGCGATTGTGTCGATAGCCTTAATAAGCTCGTTGTTCCATAGCCAAGGCTTCAACAGAATCACCGGCATTATCAATCATCAAACCTTCTTGAGCTTTCTGGAATCCAATCGGTTCTATTAGCTTTCGAGGGTGGACCATAGCGGCTCTTAGTTCTGCCCTGACCAGGAAATGATCCATCCATGACAATGCAGAGGTATTAACTACCTCTGCTCACAGATATTCCTGTTCCGTACTAAAGACCGCAATGACAGTATGATCCGCACAATGTGTCAGCCTGTTGACCAATTGGGAAAGGCCCATGGTTGTCATGGATTCCATAAACTCCCGAGCCGCACCTGTTAGGCTGGTCTCGAGTGGGATGTTGAAGTCGCCCAAGACTAAAAGTCTGAGTGACTCCAACAGCAACTCTGAGACCTGTTGTGTCAGCTCAGTTAGACAATGGGGTGGACAGTATACCAACAGAATCCCTATACTGTCCCTGGTCTTCAGGCGTGGGTACATACATTTGAGGCGGTCAGTCTTCCGGACAGGTATCCTGGTCAGGATGAGATTGTCTCTATGAACCAGAACCACTCCGCCCCCTCGCCCACTTTCCCTGACCTGCTCAACAACAGGATACCCAGCTGGGAGAGCTTGATTCCAAGTGATGGCACTATCTTCTCCGAGACAGGTTTCTGTGAAACAAGCCAGGTTGGCATTCTCATCCGTTATGAGATCATGGATAATAAGGGTCTTATTCTTAACCAACTTGGCATTACAGAGGAGCAAGGTAATGTTTTGTGGCATGGATGATAAGCTCCCTATCCTACCTTGGGTAACAGAGTGAACTGAAGGCGGGATCGCTTTCAAACATCGATCCCGTCTTCTTTTGTAACAAAATTTCACTCTGCTATCGCCATATTTTCCTTTGCCCCATACAACCTCAATTGCGCTCCTGTTCCTGCCTCGGCCACCTCATTCCCGTTATATTCCATCTGACTTTCCAAGTTGCCAACCCAGATGTCCCAAAAACTACAATGCATTAGCTAGGACTGGCAACTTTGTTATTTTAGTCCAACTATAAACTCTGCCCACATCCTCTCTTCAGCCCGGTGGAATAGGGAAGAAAGAAGGGCCAGCACTCGGCTCCCAGCGTTTGGTGCTGGTAAAAGGCTTGGAGAACGGTTTAAATGTCCTGCTCTAGACACGACCCCTCACCACATAGCCTCCATCCGTTGCCCTTCAGCCCGATGGAATGGGGAGGAGGGATGGGCCAGTCACACATGGAAAAGTACCACCATTATAAAAATGGAGGCTTCTTCTGAGCTGTTACTATGAAGTTGGAATCAATTATTTACTTGATGAAACTAACTATTTCAAACAAATTCGGATACAGAAACATAAAAAGTGCTGAAAAATGAGACATTACTCCTTTTCATTTCAATTTTCAGATAGGTATATAATAAATTTCTATCAAGTTTTTGTCAAAACAACTTATATAATTTATTCAGGCTTTTTGTGAAGTATGGCATTGTAATCCCAAAATGCCAGGGTCCCAGAGGTCACCTACAACAAATTTTTACTATTTAATAATATTTAATAGGGGGAATTTTATTAGTTCAAGTGAAGCTGCTGAGAGGGCTTTGGGCAACTAAAGGCAGAGATGAAACCTGTATATACCAGTTCCAAGAAAGAGAACTCCAGAATACAAGATCCAAATATAATTTTATTTAAAGGAAATAACTTTCACACAAACATGCACATACAAGAACTAGCAATATAAAAGGGGGTAGAAGTGTTTTTTGGGGACTACAAAGGTTGATACTGTACCTGATTCCAGAAGCAGAAGTTCCAGTTGGTGTGTTCTGTAAAGTGAAATGGCTCAGGAATCAGGCAAGATACTTTAGAGAAAGCTTTCCCAGCCAAAAGGCTGAGAAGCGATGATACAGAGTGTCTATTTGACCTCAAAACAAGAACAAATTGGTAGTGGCTGAGCAGGTTTACCTAAAGGCCAAAATGTATCATGGGACAATTATAGGATTAAGGTGAAGTTCCCAAGAGCAAAGAACAGAACTGGAAGTCTGTAAATAGCAGCGATGTAGATTCAAGTCAACTGAGTTGGATTTAAATCAAACTCAATTCACTTCAATGAGCTGACTTGATTCGACAAAAATGACACACTGACTCAACTTGACTTGAACCTTTTACATTAATAGTGACTGACTTGCTGGTGCCATTCACTGCAAGCAGCAGGTAAGATTCATCCCCAAAGTGCAGGGCACGTTTCTCAGAAGGGAACAGCAAATGTGTTAAGCAATGGACTTGAGGCAGAAGGATCCTTTTGTTTGTTTGTATTCTGCTGCACATAGCATCTGTTTATCCAGAAATTATCTATTATGAAATATTTTATATTGTAACAAAAATGGCTGCTCTCTTCCTTGTTGAATACTTAATAGTTTTTGATATAATATTTGGCATGGATCGAACACTTCACATATGGAACCTTAATAATCCTTAGAATATCCCTGTTTTATTTTGGCAATGCTATAGATAAAGTGGCTTGCCTAACACTACTCAGAGAATTCATGGATGATGTGAAATTCAAATCTGAGTTTTCATGGCATACTATCTTAGACATCAGCATACTTTGTTAGCCACTCTTTGAGCCTTTATATGGGGGCAACAAGGAGATATTAGGGTGAACTCCAATAAGGATGATCTCTTCTGTAGATATGATCTTATTCTGCACTGACAGAGTAAATGCATGATTGTTCTGTCTGTTGTTTTAGGACTGTAATAGTCATTTAACAACAACAAAAACGTGTCTCTGTTTCATCTATTTTCATTGCAATTGCTTCTTAAAGTCAGGGGATTATGTCCAAAGGTAAGTCAGCAGAAATGAATTGGTGTCTGAGTAGCTGAACAACCATTAGTATTATTGAAACAAAAAGAATGAATAACATCTACCTCAAGTGGAGAAAATCTCTAACTGCCAAGCCAATTTTGGCCAGCAGTGGCTGCAGCTCCAGTCTGCTCTCTCCCCTAGCCCTACCCCCTAGAATCTAGCAGGGACAGGAATACCAGGTATTATTTGTAATCATTTGTTGATGATAACAGTGAAGTCTCCATTAATATGCCCTCCCTACCACAATACTGAATAATGCGCAAATCCTAATATATGCTCAATCAGCAGATACATCATCCAGGTGCAGATGCTTTGAACGTCTTGTACTGGGGAAGACTCAAGAGCAGCAAAGCCAAATCCCTGGCTAGAGTGCCAATTAGCATTTTGGCCAGTGGGCCAATGACCTGGGATGCAACCACACATCTAACACCATCAACCCATTTCCAGGTGGCCCTCCATCACTGATCTAACCTAATAAACCATAATGACTCATAAAACGTCTTGCAAAAATAGAATCAAATTAAGGTTCAATCTTGGGGGAAAGAGTAGATATAAAGATAAAACAAAGATAAAAAACAAGCTTCCACAAATGGTAGAACATCTTATCTATTTGAAAGACATCACTAGATAATAATGACTCTTGTTCCACTGACTGTGCAGCGAGAGGGAACCATATGAAATTTAAAGGGCAAGATCTGGCACACTTGTGAAAACAATGTAAATCTTTTTATTTGTAGAGAAAAGAACTAGATGCCCACGGACTTTCATGCTCTGAGCCTTCATACTGTGATGCTGAAGGCTGCGGAGTTGGAAACTTTGGCTCATAATCACGTAACCCTGCATCTTGAATAAACTGAGGATAGGTAAGGGCATCACTTCGTGTTCCAGTTCGAGATTTTTGCTCTAGAAACAAACCCATATTATCTCTTGGTGGGAGAGCGATGCTTCTGACAAAAAGGGGCTCCTCTATTTTCAGCAATTCTCGCACATGCCTTGAAATCTCCTGAAAACCAAAAAGAAGCTTAACACAATCTCTTTGAAAGCTTGTATCATGCATTTTGTGCATTTTGTGCATCACTGTTTTGTGAATTTTGGAAGTTATTGCACTTAGCTATATAGCCAACACAGCTACCCCTGAATACAGTGTTTATTAGAAATGTTAAGTGGGACAGACATCAGACACAGGACTGGAAATCTCTTCTTCAGAGGAAGAAACTGAGGAAATGCTAGACTAGGTCTCAGCAACAGTCACCCTCAGATGGGGGCCCTGAGGAACATGCCTTTTCCTTGGAGATTATAAGAACCACTTAGCTGAAGTAGGAATTGGTACCAGAAGATACAGGAATAGGCAGTCTCCCATTATCAAAGTACCAAGACACCATATTTGTCAGGAGTAAAGGGGCTCTTCTAGGGTAGAAATCTGCTAGTTTGGGGTGACTATCTGGAGGACCAGGGCAATTAAACCTTCCTTTCTGGCATCTCCACTGCTTGAAATACACAGGTCTTTCCTTTGTGGAACCCAGTTGCTGATGAATTTGCCTGTTGCTTACTCCTAGCTTCTAGATCTCCATTCCTGAACTGGCTCCTATTCCATGTTTACCCTCATCACCTCAACTACTCTCTTGCATCTGCCTCTGGATTACACATGCAACTGAATTGCTGTTCCAAGTTAGACTTTGACTGTATCCTGGTTTACCCAACCAGGGCAGTCTGCAACCTTTAGGATGAAGAACACTTCAAGTGAAGACTCCTTCAGTTTCTGACTACACAGTTTTCATCCTTTTACTGAGGAATGGGTGACTGTGGTCTTCCAGATGTTTCTGTTCTGTATGCCATAACCATTAGCCAATTGTGAGGGATTATGGAAGTACAAAAAGCATCTAGAGACCACAGCTACATATCTGTCTTATCCCATGATGAAACAGCAGAGGGACTATATTCCAGTGGAAGAATGCATGCTTTGCACTCAGGTGTTCCCAGGTTGATATTGCTGCACAAATCGGATACTGTTGCATCTAGTTAGGCCCTTAGACTTTTAGGTTACAAGAGTGTTGTTTTTTCTCACAACAGCCCAACACAGATACTGTAAGAAATGTATTTGGAAAAGGAGTAACTAGGAAGGATCTCTGTACCATCATAGGTCAGGTGTCCATGATGGCATATGGACTATCTTTTTTTAAAGCATAAATGATGATGGTTTGAGCCTCATTTATGTCATTATGAACTGTCTACTTTTGAAAAAAATATTTCCCCCATTGCTTTTGCTTCTCTACCTATATAGTTGCAAAAAAGCTGCTATTCCCTTTTGTTTTATAGGTTGAGTGCCCCTTTTCCCAGAAATCCAAAATATTCCAAAATCTGAAACTGTCTACATAAGTGGCTGAGATAGTGACACCTTTGATTTCTGACGGTTCAGTGTATACAAATTTTCCTTCATGTACAAAATTCTTTAAAATATTATGTATAGAATTATCTTCAGGCTACGTGTATAAGGAATATGTGAAACAAAAATGAATTTCATGTTTAGACATGGATCCCATCTCCAAGACATGTCACTATATAGTATATGCAAATATTCCAAAATTTGAAAAAAATCCCAAATCGTAAAAACTTCTGATCCTAAGCATTTTGGATAAAGGAGACTCAACCTGTAATTCATTACTGTTCCTAGTATTCACTTTTAGTTGCTTGTGTTTTAAAGAGAAACATGAATGGACACTTAATATAAAGTTTTTCAATACTTTAAAAAGAAGAACTTCATAGCAAATTTCTTCAAAAATGCAATGTAAAGAACTTGAGGGGGAATAAATCAGGTCTCCAGGCAGAGACCTTCATGCGCTTTGCAGCGTTTTGAGTCTTGTCTTCAGCCCTGTTTGTGGCACTTCTCCTTTCTGTCAAGCTCTTGTCAGTTATAAGTTTAATAAGGACTTCAAGTTAGTATTTAAGAACTTTATTTAAACTTTTATATAAAAATTTACCCAAATTTACAAACACTTGAATAAATATAATGGAAAATATTGACTGTGACATCTCAAACTATATGTAACAGTGCTGGGTTCCTCTTCCCCATGACACCTAACTGCCCCAAACCCATATTTATGGCTGAACCCTGGCCCAAAATGGGGCTGGAGGTGAGGTGGCATCACTTCCATTGCATTGGGAAACAGTAATGAGCCCTTTGGAAATGTAATGGAGCAAAGATTATTCCCTGTGTAATTGCCCACCCCTTCATCATTCATCTACATTGTGGAAGCAGAATAGTAACACTAGATCTATATATCAAACTATGTTGTCTGTTACCATCCTGCAATCATTACCCACAATACAACTGAAAAGTGAATGACAGTGCCATGTATAGCTGATATAGTACAAATAACCAGAAGCATCACAACGAATATGCCAGCAGATACTATTTCACGAAACCAGAATGGTGTGGTAAGGCACATTGGCTGAAATGATAGCAAGTGTTTACATCACTGTCAATTGCCTTATGATCAGACAGAGGTGAATTGTGATGTTGTTCGACAATTGTATTTCTAGGAGGAGAGCAGAGATGTAGCTATGTCCCTGGGACCATTGCACCAATAGAGCCAACAGCAGAGCTGTTGAGCAACAGTCCCGATGTGCAACATGTCCCAATGCGCAACAGGACACATTGGGCACCAGGATTATCTTCCGTGGTGCTCCTTGTGCACTGCTGCAATTCACTACCATGGCTGAGAATCATCATGTCAGTAACGTAGCTTTGTCATCGTAAATTATGCATCATAGCCTCTGATGCAGGGCTTTAGCTGTGCCAGGACACGCATGCAGGGATTGTGCGACAACCTCATTGAAACTGAGGGGAAAATACCACATGTGAAAGCAAGGAATGCTCTAGGAAAAGGTGACTGACTGAATGGTGTAACACCTGGAGGACAGTGACCAAGGTCTCCTCACTACAAAGAACAGGCAATTAAAACATGTGCTCTCACCTTCATATGTTCAAAGTCTGTTATCCCAATCTGTGGCAGGTTTGAACAGTTCACATGGATGAGTTTGCGTCCAGAAATGAAATTCTCAGTGAAGCACTCCTGCTTAAAACAAAATAGAAATACTACAGTCATAGAATCATAGAGTTGGAAGAGACCGCAAGGGCCCTGCAGTCCCACCCCTTTATTCTGCCATGCAGGAACCCACAGTCAAAGCACCCCGACCAATGGCCCTCCAGCCTCTGCTTAAGGACCTCCAAGGAAGGAGACTCCGCCACTCTCTGAGGAAGGAATGTGTTCCACTGTCGATCAGCCCTTACTCTCAGGAAGTTCCCCTCATGCTGAAGTGGAATCTCTTCTCCTGTAACTGCCATCCATTGCTCTGTATCCTGTTCTCTGGAGCAGCAGAAAACAAGCTTGCTCCCCCCTCCTCAGTATGACATCCCTTCAAATACTTAAAGAGGGCTGTCATATCACCTCTTAACCTTCTCTTGCCCAGAACTGGACACAGTATTCCAGGTGGGGCCTGACCAGAGCAGAATAGAGTGGCCCTATTACTTTCCTTGGTCTAGACACTATACGTCTATTGATGCAGCCTAGAATCGCATTGGCCTTGTTAGCTGCCGCATCACACTGTTGACTCATGTTCAACTCGTGGTCTCCTTGGGCTCCCAGATCCCTTCCACACGGATAAGTCTCTCCTTCAGCCTAGTGCCCCGTATCCCGTACCTGTGCCTTTCCCTCTCCCTCCGAGCGCAGTGCCTGCATCCCTCCCTCCCTCCCTGCGGAGGCCGATGTCTGTGTGGAGGACGAGGGGGAGGAGGCCATGCTCCTGGGCCTTACCTTGTACTGAGGGAAGCCCAGGGCTTCGACCCAGGCGGCCACCTCTTCGGGGCTCCAGGCCAAGTGGGGCGGCCCAGTGGCGGAGGAGGAGGCGGCGGCGGAGGGCTCCAAGGAGGCCCTGAGTCTCACCTCCGAGGCTTCGGATCTGGATTCGGCGGAGAGTCCTCGGTGGAGCTTGGCGCCGCTTCGGCTTCGGGTGGCGGAGCGCTTGGGCCGCCGCGGCCCTTCCCCTTCCCCGCCTTCCTCCTCCTGCTCCTCCTCCTCCTCGTATTCATCATCCTCATCGTCGTAGTCATCGTCGTCGTCCTTGTCGTCGTCGTCGTCCTCCGTCTCCGTCTCTAAAGTGCCGTCCTCCATTTTGAGGCCCCCGTCGCTTTGGCAACGCGTCTTTCCTGCCGCGGTCGCCATGGAGACCGACACTTCCGGTGGGCGCCTCCATCTTATCTTTTCAAGCGGTGGTCGGAGGAAGGAGTTTCACACAGGCTGCTTCGGCTTTTTCCGGACGTTTCCGCCCGCGGCTCGGCTTTTTCCGGACGTTTCCGCCTCTTTTCGGTGGGCTACTCGGGTTCGGCCGCCTTCAGATGTCGGACGCGCTGGCCGCCCGCTTTGAAGAAGCCTCCGAGGCCGGGGGGCTCGGCGATGACGACGGCGGCCGCGGAGGGTCTGAAAAGGACGGGAAGCGCCTTTCGCCTTCCTCAGGTAGGTCTGTTGTGCGGCCCTCATGACCCAGGGCCCTCCTCTGCTCTGGAGACTCCTGCTGCAGGCTGACCAGTCTGAGACCGCTTTAGCTGCCCTGGCTCAATGCTAGGGAATTCTGGGAACTGTAGTTTTGTGAGCTCTGGTGCCACAATGAACTACAATTCCCAGGATTCCCACACAGCACTGAGCCAAGGCACTCAAAGCACTCTCAAACTGGGTTGCTTCTGCAGTGTGTTTTGGACACGACCAAAGTAAAATAAGTGAAAACAATACACATAAAGTAATTTCATATGGAGAAGGGGAGATTGATTGATTGATTGATTGATGTATTTCTACTGTAATTCTATTGATCCTTCTGGAAAGGCAGATATAAATAAAATCTATTATTGTTATTATTTATTTGTTGATATTGTGCGCCTTTGAGTCGTTTGACTTGAGGTGGTTTAATAGAGTAAGATGATAATAATACAAAAATACAGTTATTGAGAATTAATAGTAATAATAATGCATCTGAGGAAGTAGCTCAAGTCTAGGAAAGCTCATGCTGCCAACTTCTCACAGGGGTTACAAAATCTATTTACATATTGATGCTGATAGATTTAGGGAAATGGTATTAAAAGTACAGTATATTCTTTCTTGTCAAGGGGAGTATATATATATGTGTGTGTGTGTGTGTTTACCTTTTGTATACGGTATAAGAATATCAGAATTAGGAATAACAAGATGTTGTCAAATGAAATATTGGCACGAAAATAACATAGATTATAAAATGATATAATATAGTAGTAATAATATATGCTATTTATATATGAAAAGAATAAGAAAGTCAGATCAGAAGCAAAAAACATTCAAGAGTTAAGGGGAAGGAAGTAATTTTAATTTTGTGTAGTGTTTTGTATTGCATTGGTATGCGATGTTTAATGTGTTTGGAATGATTATTGGAATGATGTAAGCCTGAGGGCAGGGAAACGTCTAATTAAAAAGACTGTATGTACAGCGCTGTGTAAATTTACAGCGCTTTATAAATAAAGGTTAATAATAATAATAATATCTGTTTTTATATATAATAATTTTTAAAAGGTTGTTTCTGACTTATGGTGACCAAAACTTATCATGGGGTTGCCAGTGCCATCTTCTGAGGCTGAGAGAGTGTGACTTGTCCAGGGTCAGGTTTCATGGCCCAGCAGGGAATCGAACCCTGGTCCGAACCACTATGCCACATTGGCTCTCTATATGGTTTATTTACAGTTGTATATTACATATAAAGTGGGGTCCTTGGTAACCTCTGGGGTGCGGCTCCAGGACCCTCCATGGATAACAAAATCCATGGATGCTCAAACCCCACTGTATACAGTGGTGAGGAAATCAAAATACTGTAGTCAGAGAATTCCCATACCTAGGATCAAACTTTGATCAGAATTGAGACTGCAGCCAAGAAATCAGAAAAAGACTAGGAACGAGTAGGACATCTATGAAGGAATTAGAAAAGATCCTAAAGGGTAAAGATATATGCATGAGTACTGAAGTTAGAATCGTCCAGGCCATTTTATTCCCCATCATCGCACACAGCTGTGAAAGCTGGACAGTAAAGGAAGCAGACAAAAAGAAAATCAATTCATTTGAGATGTGATGCTGGAAAAGAGTGCTGAGGATACCATGGACAGCAAAAAAGACAAACAGATAGATCTTTGAACAGATCAAGCCTGAACTCTCCTTGGAAGCCAAGATGATCAAATTGAGGCTGTAGTACTTTGGCCACATTATAAGAAGGCATGGCTGACTAGAGAAAATAATGATACTAAGAAAAGTAGAGGTTAGAAGAAAGAGGAGAAGACCGCATGTAAGACGGCTGTACTCATTCGAGGGGTGGGGAACAGGCATAGTTTTGCACGACTTAAGCAGAGTAGTGGAGGACAGGGAATCCTTGAGATGTCTCATGTACAGGGTCACCATGAGTTGGACTCGAGGGCAGCTAACAACAACAAGTACTGTAATATGGTGTCCCTTATGTAAAAAGTCAAAATCAAGATTTGCTTGTTGGAGTTTGAATATATTTTAAATATTTTCAACCATGGATGGTTGGATGCATGGATAAAGAGTCAGTGCATATTGAGGGCTGACTGTACTGTATTTTATTTATGTACTCAACCATGCATAATATGGATATGCCAGAGGAACCCTGAAGAGATAGGCAGTCTCTTTTGTTGGGAGTTTACTAAAACATGACCTGCATCAGGTGTCAAAAATGCTCAGAATAGAGGATATTTTGGAATTCCTCCTGGACAGAAGGTTGAAATGTAGGACATGTCTGGTAAAAGGAGGACATCTGCTCACATTGCCTGCGTGGGGCCTTTCCTTGCCACTGGATTGAAGACAGGCGTAAAGAGGGGAGGTAGGTGGTGCTGACGAAGGTGATCTGGGTGCCTGTGGGTTTGCCACCTTATTCCCCCATTCCTTTCCCCAGAGGTCCTTTGTGCCTTTGCCAGTGACATGGCCAGCAGGAAACTCAACAGATGACTCTGTCCTGGCAGCAGGGATGGTGGGGCCAAGTTGGGGTATGTGTGACATCAAGTGGCTTCCGACCTTTCACAGAGTTGCTGCTCTTCTGTCAAAGAGGGAAAGAAATAGGCTAATGACCTGTAGCACGAAGGTAAGGTCTTTGGGCCAGATAGGTTCTCCCTTGGGGAGCGGGGTGGGTTTATTTATTTGTTTAGAGTCCTCAGCCACAAAAGCTCTCAGAGCAGCTTACAGATCAGTTAATTTGACAGTTCCCTGCCCTCAGGCATGGATTTGTCTGAGTTCTGGAAATGGACGCAGGTGTGGGAGAGCAGCCTGCCTGGGTTGCCCAATAAGTTTTGCTCCTATGGCTGCACTGCAGGTGACCATGCAGATTCGGGCCTTATAGAACAGCTTTCAGAGGATACCTGCTCACTCGGAAATATTTAGGTCTGCAATTCATTGTCATTTGGAGTTGGCCTCCTTCAAAACCTCTATTTAAGTAACTGTTTGTCCTTAGGTTAATGTCTGTTTGTTGTTAACTGCCCTTGAATCAACCGTGACTTGTGGAGACCTTATGGATGAGACATCTCCAAGAGCCCCTGTCCTCCACTGCTCTGCTTCGGTCCTGCAAATTCAGGCCTGTGGCCTCTTTGATTGAGTGTAACCATCTGAGATGCACTCTTCCTCTCTTTCTACTACCATTCCTAGCATTATTGTCTTTTCTAATGAGTTACGCCTTCTCATGATGTGGTCAAAGTATGGTAACCTCAGTTTCAGTATCTTGTCTTCCAGGGAGATTTCAGGCTTGATCTGTTGAAGGACCTATTTGTTTGTTTTTTGGGCTGTCCACAATATCCTCAGCACTCTTCTCCAGCACCATGTCTCAAATGAGTAGATTTTCTTCCTATCCGCTTTCTTCATTGTCCAGCTCTCACACATGTACATGCTAATGGGGAATGTAATGACTTGGATAATTCTGACTTTAGTGCTCAGTTGTACATCTTTACAATTTAGGTTCTTGTCTAGTTCTTTCATGGCTGCCCTTCCCATTCCTAGTCTTCTTATTTCGTGACTGCACTCTCCATTCTGATCAATATTTGATCCATGATATGGGAAATCCTGTCAGTAGCCATTTAGGACTGCAATTCTAAATTCTCTTGGTTCTACCTACTGCCTTCCTCCCCCACATCGACATTGTGCAGGGGCCCAGGGAACCAAGAGAGGACCATGAAAGGCTACAGTCTCCCTCCCACTTTCCTGAAATTGCATAGAGGGAGAGCTGAGAGAGGATGTAGAAGGCTACAGTCTCTCCAGTCCTTCTTTGCTGTACGCATTGCATCTGCAGGGTCTCGTCCAGCAGAGCTGTTCAGGGTGGTTAAAGAGCTAACCACACTGCCTCCTGCCCTGAACTTACTATTGGAACCAACTAAATCCTGCTGTGATGCATTCAACAACTTTTTCGCAGATAAAATCTCTGAGATAAGAACTGATCTGGACGTGAGCATTAAAATAGAAACAGTAAGAGAGGTGTCCAGTGACTCCGTGGACTATGTTAAACTGGATCATTTTGAGTTTGTGAATACTGATGAAGTGGACAAGCTTCTTGGAAGTGTAAGGAGGACAACATACCCCCTTGATCTGTGCCCGTCATGGTTGACCGCCCAGGGAGGTGATGCAGTGAAGACACTATTACTATCTATAATCAGTGCATCCTTTAGGGAGGGTAAATTTTCAGACCAACTAAAACAAGCGGTGGTTAAACCGCTTTTGAAAAAAACCTCCTTAGATCCCCTGGTAAGAAATAATTATAGACTGGTCTCCTTATTACCATTTTTGGGCAAGGTGATCGAGAGGGCAGTTGCCTTCCAACTACAAGTTGTCTTGGAGGCAGCCGATTATCTAGACCCATTTCAAACTGGTTTCGGGGCAGGATACGGAGTTGAGACGGCCATGGTCGCCTTAGTTGATGATCTACATCTGGGTATTGACGGGGGAAGTGTGACCTTGTTGGTGCTCTTGGACATCTCAGCGGCCTTCGATACCATAGACCATGGTATCCTCCTGAATGCCTGAGGGAGTTAGGTATTGGAGGCACTGCACTGCACTGCACTTGGGCAGATTCCAGATGGTGATGCTGGAGGGACAGTTGCTCTTCTAAAAGAGAGCTGACATCTGGCGTCCCCCAGGGCGCCATTCTGTCCCCCATGCTTTTTAACATTTATATGACGCCACTGGGAGAGATCATCCAGAGACACGGGGCACGGTTTTATCAGTACGCTGATGACACCCAAATCTATTTCTCTATGTCTCTGACTGTTGCAGTGACTAAAAATGGCATCTCTCCTCTGGATGCTTGCCTTGAGTCGGTAATGGGCTGGATGAGGGATAACAAACTCAAGTTGAATCCAGAGAAAACGGAGGAACTCGCGATAGGTACTCCTAGTCTGGGGATGGAGATTTCTCAACGAGTCCTGGACGGGGTCACACTTCCCCTAAAGGACGAAGTTCACAGTTTGGGAGTACTCCTGGACTCGTCGCTTCAATTATCATCTCAAGTGGATGCGACAGCCAGGAGTGCTTGGTACCAACTTCGGTTGATATGCCAACTGCGTCCTTTACCTGGACCAAAAGGACCTGGAAGCAGTAGTACTTGTACTGGTAATCTCTCGTCTTGATTTCTGTAACACGCTCTACATGGGGCTACCCTTGTACCAAGTTCAGAAGCTTCAATTGGTTCAAAATGCGGCAGCCATATTGGTCACAGGTTATCTAGGTTTGACCATATAAACACCTGTCCTAAAATCTCATCACTGGTTGCCGATCAGCTTCCGGGCGCAATACAAGGTGTTGGTTGTCACCTTTAAAGACCTACATGGCTTGGGCCTGAGTTACTTGCGGGAATGCCTCTCCCTACACAATCTGCCCCCGCACTCAGAATAACTGGGAAGAACATGTTAGAACACATCCCAACTAAGCTCACATTTACTTCTCAGAGAGCTTTCACAGCAGTCACCCCAAAATTTTGGAACGATCTCCCAGAAGAGATCCACCTTATTACCTTCTTATTACCTCAAGAGGGCACTTAAATGGATCTCTTCCGGCGAGCTTATCCACCTGACCTTTTGTAATATCACCTTTATACCATTCGAGAAATCATTGCATCACCACTCGACAAGGATTTAGCTTTTAGATTAATTGTACTATTTTATTGACGTATTTTAAATGTATTTTATACTGATGTATGTGTTTTTAACTGATTGTAATCCTGCCTTGATCCATCTGAGGGAGATGGGAAAATACAAATAAACTATATTATTATTATTATTATTATTATTATTATTTGGGGTCTGCTGGAAGCGTTGATGAAATAAATTAAATTATTTGTTCTTCTGTGTGGAAATGAATAATTTAACACAGCCCATCCCTACTATTATCTTTGCTACTTATGATGTAAATGGATGTGTAACAGTGTTAATTTAGCAGGAAAAATTACAAAGTGCAGAAAACAATAAACTGCTATCCCATACTGTGGTAAATTTCTATCTTTATATGCTTCTTCCCAAGCAAAATGGTTTACATTTTGCTTAAGCTACAGGTAGCTATGAATAGAAATAGTAGCACACCTTCACTAATCTATCAATCTGTAAGTGTAATTCTATACAAGAATGTGCCTTCAGTGGTTGTAGATCATGCATTTTCCTAGAAGTATATACTGTATTACTTACATAAGTGGCTTACTGCAAGGTTCACTTAATTGTCATCATGCTTCTGTATTGATCTGTTAAATCTGTTGCACAGGGAAATCCATAAATCTGAATTAAGCCTGGGAGATGATCATCAGTGAGTGGTGTTTGTTGCAAGGTAGAGTAGCAGCATTTACAAATCATTGAAGAATCCTTGTTATGTCCAGAAAAACGGTTTTCTGTATTGAGGTAGATGATGGATTTTGTTTTGTGACCCAAAGACTGTCTCCCATCAGTTAAAAAAACTTGTTCTTCTAAATAAGCAGAGGTAAAATCAAAGAGCATGACATCAGTTTCCATTATAGTGTCATAATCAACCCTGGTAGATATCAAGATTTAACAGAATGCTCTTACAAAGTAGATAGTAATAAACAAGCTTAGTGTTCTGTGATGAGAAGTAAAACTTTTAAATAGGTGTAGGGACCAAATTGTAATATTGTATAAGCTGTTTGCAGTATACAGTATCTTGATGTTGTATTTATCGCTCAAGAAATAATGTTCGTGGCTTCTTTGTCAGATCAGATTTTGTATGCTATAATACTGTTTGATGAAGTTGTTTGTCAAGAGCTGGCCTCTAATAACATCCCTTGAGATATTACCATTAGGTACTGCCTTGTTTTATGTTCCCTAGCATATCAGCTGTTCTGTTGTGTAATTAGACTGTTTCACCTTGGTGTAATTGTTGCATCATGCAACAGAGAATAGTAAGGTAGCTGTAAAATCTTTTGCTTTCTTGTTCTGTGGATGAGTTGTTGCTTTATTTACAGTGGAACAGCATTACTTAGATTTAAGTGACGTTAACAGTTGGATGCTTGTTACATTGCAGTTACAGGGCATAGAGAGTTACTGTCTACTTTCCAGTCTTAACACCTGATTTTCTAGTGAGTAGACAGTAGAGGCTGCTTCAATTTCCTCACTTGTACTGCTGTAAATACCTTTCTTTAACAACTAGTGTAATGGTGTGAATAAAGAGCAGAACTATGAACCAGGATGTCCCCAGTTCAAGTGTAGTCTCTGTTGGATGGAGACATTTTGCTGCCTGGGAAAGAACAATAAATATCTCTTCACCTATCTGTAATACCCAAAAGTGAACAAATTGTTTTGGCAGCTGAGGCAAAAAAATCCTTGAAGTATCTCTCCCTAGGAGAAATCCAATAATAAATAACAGTTTCCTACCATTACCTATTACACAAGCTACTGCCTCACACACTGCTGTGAATTTACCAGGTCAGCTTCAGGAAATCATAATCTCAGTCCCTCATCTGCAGTTTGAAATTAATTACTGGTTTGTCTTGCCAGATTCTTTATAAACATTACAAAACAATACAAATTTGAAAACTCCAATTAATATAATTTTTAAAAACTTCAGCTTCCTGAAACAGTGTAAGTGCCCATTAGTATTTCTGGAAAAAGTGATATTTAATGATGCTTAGCTCTCTTATTCCTCTGTCAGGATGTGAAAAGTATTGAGTAAGAACCATTAAAACAGAAAGCATCCATTGTAGCATTAATTTTAGCAGTGGCTGGGAAACAACCTAGTAAGTATCCTGTAAGAAGGTGGAGGATTAGCTCTCATTTGCTTTGCAGATATGTAATATAATATGCTTTTTTTCCCGCTTAAAAAAAATCTCACTAGATAATTTTTGTGATTGTAGGAGGAAGTCTCTCTCTCTCCACCCTCACATCAGTTGGTAAGAACAGTTTTTGCTAAGACTCTCTGTTTTAATGGCTCTTACTCAATACTCTTCACGTTCTGACAGAAGAATAGTTGAGTTCAGTATATACTCATGTATAAGTCCAGAAATTTTAGTTAAAAAAAATGACCCAGAAAGCCTTGGTCAACCTATCCATGGGTCATTGTAAATACTGTACTTTGACTCTGATCAAAAAAGAACCTTCCCCTTCTCTGAGTAGAGTGACAAAAGGTGAGAGCTTTGACCATCCGTGGGAAGCTAAAGGAAGCACCAACCCCATCGACTTTCTGCCGTGGTGCCTCTTCTGGCCTTTTTGAAATCCTGCCGGGGGGGGTGGTGGTTACTGGTAGCACCAGCATCTCTTTGCTGTTTCCCCTCAAAGAAGTGCCAAGAGAGTAGATAGGTACTGTATATACTCATATATAAGTTTAGAAATGTAGGTTAAAACAATCTAAAAAACCTGAGTTGTCTTATCCACAGGTCAATGTAAGTACTGTACTGTATTTAACGCATGCACACAAACACACACACACATATAGTGAAAGGCAAGAGTTCCAGCCTTTACTGTGTGCACAAATAGTTATGCCTGCTGGAATTTTGTAAGTTCTTTGGCATTGTTTTCCATTACTTCATCTTTTACATCCTTTATTACACATGCCTACGTTTTAAACTCGACTTATCCCTGGGTCATATCAAAATCCATAATTTTGGCCCCAAAACTTGCCTAATAATAATAATAATAATAATAATAATAATAATAATAATAATAATAATAATAATAATTTATTTATATCCTGCCCAATCACAGGGAATCCGGGTGACTTATATATGAGGTTGACTTATAGTTGATTATTTATGAGTAGTTTTTGTGGGTTTTTCAGACTATGAGACTGTGTTCTAACAGAGTTTATTCCTGACATTTCACCAGCAGCTGTGGTTGGCATCTTCTCCTAGAACATGACCTCATAGCCCAAAAAACACACACAAAAATTATGGATGTTGGCTGTGAAAGTCTTTGACTTCACAGAGTAGATAGGGTCTTCTTTTAGGCTCTCCCAGGTTCTCGCCTTTTGCCAGTCAGCTCAGAGAAGGGGTGATCCAGGCATGGCAGGGGTTTGCAGGGGACCTGCGCAGGTCTTTCTCCACCCCTGCCATGCCTGGATCGGGTGATCCAAGCATGACAGGGGAGGTAGAAGGACTTGTGAATAATCAAATTTGTGAATCCCAAGATCACAAATTAGGAGGGATGATTGTATTCCAATCAAATTAGTTTCAGGTAAAGCCATGAATGTAATTGAACAACACTTTAACCAAAATATGGATTTTATTTGTTTTTCCTAATCAAATATTTAATATTATCTACTTTTGGCTATTGAAAAATATGTTTTCTTTGCTAAATATGAGCCTGATGTCCTTAATAAGATTGTTTTTAGGACAGCAACATTTTGAATTAGGAAGTTTTACATTGCCTTAAAATCAGTCTGATTTATCTTATACAGTTTATACAGGGTCAGCCCTGGGAGACCTCAAATGAATACCAGGTGCTGTAGGCTATGGGGTGAAGCAGATGGCCCTGCAGGAATTGGGCCGGGACACCAGGGACCACATGGCTTGCTCCCAAAGTGGGTCACCATTACAATCTCAAAACGCATCAGCCAGGAGTCTTTTTAATCTGGCTTTTAGATCCCGAGTGCGGCTGTGGTGTGGCTTCCAGCCACTTTGGGGGCATGCATCATGTAAATACCATGCCCCCCAAATGGCCAGAAGCCACCTTGTTTGGCCCATGTGTTTTGGGCCTATGTTTCGGAGGTAGGAACTAACAAAACCACTTCTGACTATTTCTTGCCTAAGAAAACCGTATGAAATTTATGAGGTTGCCATACGTCAACAGGTGATTTGATGGCACATTTACAAATACATATGTCTTTAAGATTATGCAGTGCTAGATTTTTTTTAAGTGCACATCATAGGGTCCTGCTTGTAAAGCAAATAGATTTTAAGTAACTAAATGGTTTATGTTAAGATATTGCTACTAACAGGGCCCAAGGCCTGTCTTACAAGCACACATTATGTTGTGGTTTGATTCCACCTTAATAATCTATATGCTGCATTAGCTGTGGGCTACTTTTGGTGTCTTCTTCCAATCCCTTGGCCATGTTACCTAGCTTTAAATGATATGCTTTAGTCATGGCTAGGACTTCTTTTTTTAAAGCAGGATTACTATTTTGGAAAAGAAGCCTAATGTATTCATGTACTAACAATATATTAGCTTTTCTCATACTGTACTTTTCCTGGAAGAACTTACTAGGTTGAATATCCCTTATCCATAATGTTTGGGACTAGAAGTGTTTTGTATTTCAGATAGCCTGGAGATGGGACCTAAGTCTAAACAAGAAGTTCATTTATGTTTCATATATATCTTACAGACATAGCGTGGGCATGGAGGTAATTTTATATAATATTTTAAATAACTTTGTGCATGAAACAACGTTTGTGTTCAGTGGGTCCTTGGTATCTGCTCTATAGTAAAATTTATTTTAAAAAATAGCAAAATGAAGGTTGCTATTTGAATATTTTTTTTTTGAGGGGGGGATATTTTCAAGCCATAGATGGTGGAATCTGTGGATACAGAATCCATGGATAAGGAGAACCAACTGTGTACATTGAAATATCAAAAAGCTAAGGTGTAACTATATCAGATACTCATGAAAAAAGCCTTGGATTTTGGAACTTTTGGGATTTCAGATGTGGATACTCAACTTGTAATATCTCTGAATTTTACTGAGACCGAGTATAACATTGAAAAACAGCTAGACTACAGGACTAAATGGTAGTACAAGTACTGTAAAATGAAAGATTATTTCTATTTTCATTCTTTTATAGAGAATGAAGATATAACTCAACGGCCAGAACCAACATCACAGACAGCAATCACTTCAGGAAATGATGCCTTGCCATGCAGGTAGGAATTATGCATTTGTGATAGAAATCTGTATTACCTGGTGTTTAAGAGAAAGGAAAGGAAAGGAAAGAAGCTCTTTCTCTCCCATACTTTTCTGTGATGGATGGATGCAGAAATCAGATTTTACCTCTCAAGATAAAATAGAAAACTGAACTTCTGTAAAATGCTTCATTTTGGAGTTTTGTTGGATAATATGGTAAATTTATAAAATAGGTGAAGGTGACCTGTTTGGATTAAGAAGCAAATTTACATTATTGACACACTAGTTTTTAAATTCTGTATTAGGAATGCTGCATTTAAAATCCATGCTCTTTGTAGTATATGTAAGTGGCACCGTGATCAATGATTCCATTGGTTATGCATTGTTCAGACAGAGAACTGTAAGTGCTTATAATTATCAAGTTCTAAAGAGCACCATGTTTTCTAAAAAGGAGAAGAATTAAATGGACCAGTACTTGTTAATTTCATTGTGGGAACACACCATCATCACCATCATCATCATCATCATCATCATCATCATCATCATCATCATCATAATCATCATCATCATTTTAAAGCAGTCTGAAATAATCCTGTCATATGAAACTGTAGCACAAAGAAGACTGAAATCCCTGTGACCTCTGTAATTACATCTCCAGCTAGGGATGCTGTGCAGTGGTCCAACAGATGCCAAATAGCCTTCTGTTTTAATTTCTTGGTTAGCATGAACTTAGGGTAACACAGCTAAGGTTATTCGCAGTTAAAGATCTAAATATTAAATGTCTGTCATTCTTCAAATTTTTGCCTTTGGTTTTGTCTTTGACTTCATCATTTGTTCTTACCTTTAGAGCAATTCTTACTACAAATTCTCAAAGACTTTGCATTGAACTAATGCTGCATAAACACTGCAGAAATAATCCAGTTTGATACCACTTTAACTGCCATGGCTCAATGTTATGGAATGCTGGTAACTGTAGTTTGTTGTGGCAACAGAGCTCTCTGACAGAGAAGGCAAAATGTCTCCCAAACTTCAATTCTCAAAATTCAACTTACTTCCTAGGGAGGGTTGTCAGACTTGCTTGCTGTTGACTCTGGTTAAGATTTCCTTCCTGCCAAAAAAGATTTGCACTGGCAGTGTTTCCATTTTTTCATGTCTTTCAGTGATGACTGTCTTGATTTTGTGTTTTGCTTTAATTTTTTTTAACCCTTGAAGTTTTTAAATATTTTAACCCTTGAGGGTTACTTTATGTATAAGACAAAACAATCTATCTTGAACTAAAGAAAAAGGTTATGCAATTCCACAGAAGGCTCTTTTTTCTCTCTCTATAAAATGGCAAGAAATGTTAGTACCAGTGTTCCTGGAAATTCTGCAGTCCAGCCTGGAATATAGGTCTTGGTACATGTGGAAAAAAATTAAATTGTACTGACTGGCATTATGACATATCCTAAAGAGGCCAGTAAAAGCTGGGTACAGTACTTATTTCTACAGACAGTAAGAGTACACAGAAGTGTGGCATTAGAATGGTGAAGGCATCTTCAATAAGGTCCTGATATAAAGCAGCTATAGTGTAAGAACTGATGGATGTTGTCATAGTAAGGAAGCACTTAGTTATCAGTGCAACTATTTGATGTATGTGAGCATCTAGAATACTGCTGATTTAGGGCTTGCTACTATCCTAATTAATTTCACTTTGGTTTTTTATGTTTTTTTCGGGCTATGTAGCCATGTTCTAGAAGAGTTTATTCCTGACGTTTCGCCAGCATCTGTGGCTGGCATCTTCAGAGAATTCGTGCCCCCCCTTCAGCCTATGCCCCCTCTTTGACTGTCTAGTTTGTATATGTTTTACTTATTTCCATAAGAGGTTTCACACTTTCTCTTTGCCACCTCTACCACTTGTGTATGGCAGCTCCATTCCTTCTAAATGTGCTCCCGCAATAGCACTTTTGTATGCACAATTAGGGTTAGGGTTAGAGTCAGGATAGAGCGTCCCTTTAGAGATGCTCTGGCTGAACTGCATTTAGATATACAAGCAAAGGTGCGCATTTTCTGGGAAGAAGCAGAAGAAATCCAGCTTCTTTTTAGTCCAGCTTTTCTCCCCATAGGGCGGCTTGAGAGTGGTTTCTGGCCAGCTTCAAGACTTGCATCATCTAAACACCTCGCATGGAAGCTAGCCGGAAACCTGCTTATTTTGTCTGTTTCACCTCTAAATATTTCTAACTTATCTGATCAGTGCATCTCAGGATAGGCTGCAACCACTGAAAGCAATATAACATAAAAATGCAATGCAACAATAAACTACAGCACAGCCATCAGTAAATCAGTACTAGGCTGTGGTTAGTACGATCCAAATGTTTAATTAAATAGTCATGCTTTAATGTGGGGATAAAATGTGGAAACACTGGTATCAGTTGGACTTGTAGAGAAAAAGTATTGCATAAGGGAATGAGACAGTGGCAATGGGCTGTAGAATAGGAGTGACAAATATGGGATTTAAACATTTCTTCTGATGCTGTTACAGCCTTCACATCCCCCCAGTCTATGAAAATGTTGTATGACAGCTCCAAAATGCATGGATTAGTCCTTTCCCTGAGACAGTATTCCATCCTGTAGGAGAGGATAGAGAGACAGCAGTCACTGTTGTGCCTCTTTCTATTTGTTTCTCTCTTTTTATGTACAATACACTCACACCCATCAAAAACTTTGTAAACTATTTTGTCAAACCGTGAAGAATACTCATAGCTCCATATTGAACACGTTTGCCGTAGCTCCATTCTATAGTATAACAACAAAAAACATTTGCCTGCAGCCTTGAAGAATTGCTACTAGTTAAATTAGAGTAGACAGCTCTGAACTAGATGATTCAATGCTCTTACTCAAGAGAAAACAGCTTCAGAGATTTTTAAGAAGCTGACAGCATTAGGCAGTATTGAGGAACCGTAGATGGCAGGGACAGTAAGCTCTTACACAAATTTCTTATGCCATCCCTTAGCTGTTTCTTGTAAGATCTGTGTGCGTAATTTTTTTTTACCAATTCTATTTATATTTTATTTTATTCTGTTAGATTTGTTAAAGCCAGTGTTTACGAGATAACCCTACTGTGAAGAGATGACTGTATGGGCTCAGCTGGGATGAATTTCTGCTACCTGTGGGAATACAGTGCAGAACAATGATTAATTCTGGTTAAAGCTTCACTTATATGTGACATAATTCACTTAGATGTGTCAGATAAATATATACTAGAGCCATCCTATTTCTTTGGTATCCTAAGGCTTCTTGCAAGCCGTATCTTCCTTCGTTCCTCTGAACTTACTGGGAAATTGTTTGCTTTACCTAATTGTTATATAATACTCTTAAAACATTGACTTGATATTCTGTCATTTTTTGAGAGGCTGCAGAATGGGTCATCTCTAAATGAAGATACTACAAAGGATTTTAAATGTGTTGGAAATCATGAAGAGCAAGATGTAGCAGGAAAGGAGATCCTAACAGATCAACTCGAACAACAAAAAGAGGTGGGAGTTTGCCTCCTAGACAGTGTGTTACATACATCATTGCTGGAATAATTTGTTTCCAAATGCAGTATTCACCTTTGGCACCAAGACAATATGATTTGTGAGATTTGTAGTACTCTTTGTAGTACACATTATTGGATTCTCTATTTCTTTCATAGGTCGGGGTTTGTAAACTGCATCAAATATATGTATTATTAGGCTCAAACTATTTAGGGACAATGTTGACTTGTGCTGTATGCAAAATCTTTAAAATTTAAAAAATGTGGATTGTAGCCTTCTAACATATCAAGGTAAGAACAAAGTTAGGCAATGTGACAGAATTGCAAAGGACTGTCTAATGAATTAAGATACAAATATGTAAACAATCAGATCTTTTAATTTTTTAAAAGAAAATTGTGATAGGAGGAAGAGGCAAGTTGGGGCAATAACAGTAGTTGAAAGGAGTTGTAAAATCAGACAGCTACCATTATTAAGAGGCATCTTGGTAAATCTTTGTACAGTATTGTAGGAGTCACAATTTCATAAAATAGCAGGAAACATACAAATCGAGGCAGTTTGTGGTATGAAGTGCAAATAAGGTTGTTAACAATATTTACTAGAACAGGTTATGTTAAATTAAAATTAAAGTATATATTGACATAGCTATGCGTGGATGTAACACTTTCAAGCTCTGAAAATGTGTCAAATAATATATAATGTGACTAGGGATTTTTCTGTCTAGAATCTGCCCTTGTGGTGTTGAAAGCAATACTTGGATTAATTTGGCAAAGCAAAATTTACAGTAATTTGATTTGCCTTTGATTATCCTTAAAAGAAGAGTTTGGTGTCAAAAATCAAGCTTTTTGAAAACAAATTTCTAGTCTGGGCTTTTGCTATTTAATTCACTCTGCCATGGTTCCATTATAAGAGAATGGCTATATGTATAACCTGCCTCTTATAGTTTGGAGCAATTTTGATGTTCCTGACTAAGGTTCAGATCTTCATCCAAAGCATCTGCTTTGGTCAGGCCCCACCTGGAATACTGTGTCCAGTTCTGGGCACCACAATTCAAAAAGGATGGTGAGAAACTGGAGCGTGTCCAAAGGAGGGTGACTAAAATGGTGAAAGGTCTGGAAACTATGTCCTATGAGGAACGACTTAGGGAGCTGGGGATGTTTAGCCAGGAGAAGAGAAGGTTAAGAGGTGATATGATAGCCCTGTTTAAATATTTGAAGGGATGTCATATTGAGGAGGGAACAAGCTTGTTTTCTGCTGCTCCAGAGTACAGGACCTGGAACAATGGATGCAAGCTACGGGAAAGGAGGAATTTCCTGACAGTAAGGGCTGTTTGACAGTGGAATACACTCCCTTGGAGTGTAGTGGAGTCTCCTTCCCTGGAGGTCTTTAAACAGAGGCTGGATGGCCATCTGTTGGGGATGCTTTGATTGAGAGTTCCTGCATGGCAGGGGGTTGGACTGAATGGCCCTTGTTGTTTCTTCCAACTCTATGATTCTATGACTGTAACTATTTAATAAAGATATAAATAAGATACTAAGGGGTGAGGCAGATAGAGTGGCCAGAGGCTGCTTCAGCTGTGATCAAGCCAGGACTGTTAAGACAACATGGCCCTCTCTCAAAGTGGGCTGCCACCTGTGGTCCCAACCCACATGGCCCAGGAGCCAGATTAAAATGGCTCCTTTTTTATTTAGTCCTTTGGACTCGAGGGAGGTGTAGGGAGTGGTTTCCAGTCACTTTAGGGGCATGTGTCTAAACAGCATGCCCCCACAGTGGCTGGAAGCTGGTTCTTTTGGCCAGTGTGTTCCAGGCTTAAGATAATTTTATCTGCTGCCTCATTTCACCACTTTTCCCTTTCTCCCTTTTGGGCATTGGCCAGTAAGAATCTCCTTCCTGTCAATAGGCAGGAGAAGAGGTGAAGGTGAAGGAGAGGAGTAGTGGAGGTCTGAAGAGGAAGGCACAGTACTTGCCTCTTCATTGTGACTTGAAGCTTTTATAGATATGCATGCAATATCTTAGAGATCTGATCCCCATCTTCTGAGAATTGCCATATTTGTTAACTTAGAAACTGTGCATCAACAGGTTAAAAAGGACATAATAAAATATGGTAAAAATTTAATGCTTAATAAAAGAACTAAATGTTGCTAGAAGGTAATACTGAGGAAACTTGTTTCTGCATAGGAGGCCGTAGTGCAGATGACAAAATATCCTGCCCCACAAGGGCCAGGGGATATAGTCATGATACAATCAGAATACACTGGCGCAGTGGATGTCCTCTCAGCAGAGCTAGAAACTACAGACCTGCTGGGTGAGCAGAAAAAAGGTAAGGCTAAGATTGTTTTGCTTTCTCTTGGTTTTCAAAGGAGTAGCTATGTTAACCTCTTGCAACATAAAAAGGAAAAAGGAAATGTGGCAGCACCTTTAAGACTAATTGGTTTTTATTTTCACATGAGTTTTTGTAAATACAGTGGGCTCTCTTATTACGTGGAGGATCCGTTCCAGATCCCCCCGCATAAGGGAAAATCTGCCTATGCTCGAGCCCCATAGGAAGTAATGGGGCGTGTGCATGTGGTGGCAAGGCGTGCATGCACAATAGGTGCGCGTACCATTGTCGTTCTCTCCGCATGGCTTCCGCATAAGCTGGAAGCCATGTACAATGTGTCCATGCATGGCGCGGACGCACTGTACAGCAATAGCAATGGCACTTACATTTCTATATCACTTCATAGTGCAAAGTACTCTCCAAGCAGTTTACAATGTGTTAGCCAATTGCCCGCAACAAGCTGGGTACTCAGAAGGATGAATCAACCTGGAGACCTGCAGGATTGAACTCAGGTTTTGGCTTCAATATTGGCATTTAACCGCTGTGTCACCAGGGCTCCCTGGGAATATAAACCGACCTATTCAGATACAGTATAAAATGGAGACTTTCAGACTCAGGGGTGGAACAGATGAGCAGGAAAAAGCATTTCAATCCTGCTTTTTCCAAAAGTGGGATAAAACCTCCCAAGGTGGGCTGAACAAGTATGGGCTGATTGCATGGCGTGGCATCAAGCCTCCCCAACATACATGTGCACTGTCCAGGTGCCTCCCACATCCGCCGAGATGCCATCCCATTGCATGGCTGCCCTTTTGATTGGCCATACATTTACATGTGCAATCTTCTGCTGACAGGGCATTGGTGCATCGGTGTGTGAGTGATACATTGGCAAAGCATGATCATGAAGGCCCCCCATATATGCCCCCTTCACTCCCATGTTCCCTTGTTGGACTGTCTGGTTTGTGTATACAGTGGACCCTTGTTATACGCTGGAGTTTGGTTCCAGTATCCCCCATGGATAACAAAATCCGTGGATGTTCAAGTTCCATTAAATACAATGACATAGCAAAATGCTGTCCCTTATAAAAATGGAAAATCAAGGTTTGATATTTGAAATTGATACTTTTTTTGAACATTTTCAAACTGTGGATGCTTGAATCTGTGTATAAAAAATCCATGTATAAGAAGGGCCGACTGTATTGTATTTACATCCATTAGTGGTCTTTCACTTTCTCTTTTTTGCTTTGCCATAGTCCCACATTCGCATCAGAGTGTTTATATGCAGGTGTGAAGATGCACATTTTCCACCTTGAGTTAGACTATCCCGGCTTCTTTTTGCTCCAGTTTTTAGCCCAGAGCACGGCTTCAGTCCAGCTTCCTGCCACTTTTGAGGTGTGCATCATCATTCTAAGCCTTCAAAGTGACTGGAAACTATTTTATTATACTTGCATGTTTCACCCATCAGAAGCAGAATTCTGTGCAATGGATACTTGTAATGTCGGTGTTCCCTTGTCTTAGAGCATAAGTGAAGCTGATCTACAAGTAGAATAGGAGACTGGAAGGTTATTCTCATACTGTATATGCTTCAATAGCATGTGAATTCTGATAGAATGTATTTCTTATTCTCATTTGGGTGACTCATTGTTTTTTCCTCTTATA
Source organism: Sceloporus undulatus (assembly GCF_019175285.1). Taxonomy (NCBI): domain Eukaryota; kingdom Metazoa; phylum Chordata; class Lepidosauria; order Squamata; family Phrynosomatidae; genus Sceloporus; species Sceloporus undulatus. Next base: position 341,775,099 of record NC_056522.1, on the reverse strand, counting down.
TTACTTTAAGCTGTGCTATCACATTGTGGTTCTTGTAGAGTACATGACATAAATAGAATTGGAAACCTACAGGGAAGCAGTGGAACTCAAAGGTTGATATCACAGTTATTTACTTTTTAATCCCTGTGGTGAGGTTCTCAAAGCTATAGTTCTATGTAGATGGTTTATTTTCTTTCCTCATAACATGTAAAAGTATCTGTTCACTTTAATAAATTAACTCAGTGCACATCACGGTGGTCATTTCTTGTATCATGATCAGGCTACTTTCAGCAGCTATATGTGTAATAGGCTATTGTTTGGTATGTAGTTAATCAGTTCAACTATTTAACTGTGAGGTAAGTTGTATTGTTGATTGAGTTAACTACATTAAAAGAGTAGTGTCAATCAACACAAAGTAAAGTTGGAGTTCGGTGTAGAGATAACAAAGAAAGGAAAAACAATCATGGTTAATTCTGAGAACTTTGCTAGCACATAGAAAGAGAGGCATTCTTATTCTTTCTGAAATATGGCAGCATTATCCAAATGTCTAGTTGTATTAAGGAAAGGTTGCTCTGCTGATATAAGCCAAGAATGCCATCTTTGTATCTTTCAGCTCAACCACCTCCTCTGATTCCACCAACCACTTGGACAAGCTCCAAGATAAGAGAGTTCAAAATAAAGATGGCAAAGGAAAAGAATGCCCGAATGGTGGTAAAACGGGGTGAGGTGTTAACTGTCCGGGTGCCAACCCACCCTGATGGAAAGCGTGTCTGCTGGGAATTTGCCACAGAAGATTATGACATTGGCTTTGGGGTGTATTTTGATTGGACCCCCATTACTAGCACTGCCATTACTGTCCAGGTCAGTGAATCAAGTGATGAAGAAGATGAAGAAGAAGAGTTTGAAGGTCAGTTCACAACTGAATAAGTGGAACAACAGTTGCTGTATCAAAATGCCTCTGTTTTAGTGTACCTCTTATCAATTCATAACTATTCTTACTTAAGAGTTTACAATTACTGAATCCCAAATGAAGCCGCCCCACCCTTCTGTTTTGCATTTCCCTTCACTGATACATGTTTAAACATTTTATCCATTGCCCATTGAGAACCAGAGTTGTGCCGTCATTTAAGCATTGGACTAGGACTCTGGGAGAACAGGTTTTGAATCCCCACTCATTCATGCAATCCTGCTGGGTGACCGTGGTCAAGTCACACACTCTCTGTTTTCAAGGAAGGCAATAGCAATCCTCTGAATAAATCTTGCCAAGATGACCCTATGACAAAGTGACCATTAGTGGTAGTTAATTTGCAGGCATGTGACAACAAAACAACCCATCCGGCAACTAAAAAAGCCAATGCAATTTTAGGCTGCATAAATAGAAGTATAGTGTCTAGATCAAGGGGAAGTAATAGGACCACCCTATTCTGCTTTGGTCAAGTCTCGCCTGGAATACTGTGTCCAGTTCTGAGCACCACAGTTCAAAAAGGATGTTGAAAAGCTGGAGCATGTCCAGAGGAGGGCGACCAAAGTGGGGAAGGGACTGGAAACCATGCCTTATGAGGAGAGACTTAGGGAGCTAGGTGCGTTTAGCTTGGAGAAGAGAAGGTTAAGAGATTATATGATAGCCCTATTTAAATATTTGAAGGGGTATCAAACTGAGGCTGGAGCAAGCTCGTTTTCTAATGTTCCAGAGAATAGGACCTGAAGCAATGGATTCAAATTACAAGAAAAGAGATTCCACCTAATCATTAGGAAGAACCTGTTTGACAAAGGAACACACTTCCTCAGAGGGTAGTGGAGTCTCCTTCTTTGGAGGTTTTTAACAGAGGCTGGATGGTGATCTGTCAGGAGATTTTTGATTGTGTGTTCCTGCAGGGTTGGTCTGGCTGCCCTTTGTCATTTCTTCCAACTCTATGATTCTGTGATTATGGCTGAGATGGCTCACTGAGTTCAAACACAAACACAAAATTATCAACAGGGTTAAAAAAAACAACCTATTTGTCTCAGTGACAGTGTCACTTAAGCCAAACATCTGACAACTTTCTAAAGAGTTTTTTTTTTAAAAAAATCTGCTCCTCCCCCCTGCAGTTTAGAGTGACTTGTATATGGTTCCCAGGTGGTGTTAATTCTAATGATACAGTTGTATCATAACTTTCACATTATTCTCAGGACTGTGGATAGGAGAATTAAGACAAATTTAAAAAGTTAATAAAACAAAACTGGTAATAAAACATCAACAGTCTAGTTAGAAACACTTGACAAGGCTTCTCAAATAATGATTTTACATTTCTTTCTATAAACCAGCAAGGATTGCACTTAATTAGGGAGCCAATTCCATAGATTTGGGACTAACATGGAATGGCTTACTGTGTTATTGCTTCCTTTGCTTGGACTAAGCCTTAAGATTAATGATTAATCTTATTAATAAGCATGCTGTTAAGATCCAATTACACATTCTTTTCTAGATTCCCCCCCCCAGCAATAAAATGACTAAAGTTATATGGTTTTTGTTGTGTGCCTTCAAGCTGTTGCTGATTTATGGTGGCTAAGAGGAACCTAGCACAGGGATTATTCATAGAGTGGTTTGTTTTGCCTCCCTTTTTGGTTGAGAGAGTATGACTTGCCTAAGGTCACCCAGCAGGATTACATGGCAAGTGATGATTTGAACTCTGATCTCCAGAGTTGTAGTCCAACACTCAAACCACTACACCACGTTATCTCTCTAAGCAAACACCATGCTGGAATTTTAGCTGCAGCTGTATGCTCTGTTTAATATGTCCCATTATAAATTATAATCACTTGCTTAATTATTCTCTCTCTAGTCAAGGAAAGTTATAAGTAGCTGTTCAGAACCTTCAAATTCTGATCACTGGCAACCATATGCAATATGCAAACCTGGGGGTATTTCCAGAGAAATGAGCCCTACTGGGATCAGTGGGATTAGCTATCTTTTGAGCATGCACAGGGCTACATAATACTCTTCTTGTTTTAGAGGCAATTGCTGTCATACAAAAAGGACTGGGGTGTTGAATTTCAGCAAGATACTTTTTGAGAGATGTAGAACTTAAATTGCATTGTTAACAGGAATGTCTTGAGCGCAAGTGTCCAGTATGTGGCCTTAAGTCTTTTTCATGTAGACTTTCATGGTCAGTCATTCTCACCCTGATTCCAAGTCTTTGTATACCTTCTCTTGGCTGCTTTACCTGATAACCACGTTGTGCATTTTTCTTCTCAGGACCTATTCCTGTTGGTGATGTGGAAAGGGGCTCCAAAAGCTATTTGAGAAGCCGTTATGGAGAGATCATGCCAGTCTACCGAAGAGATAGCCACCTGGAAGTGCAAGTAGGCAGCCATGATTATCCAGGCGAAGGCATCTACTTGCTCAAATTTGATAATTCGTACTCCCTCCTACGCAACAAGATTCTCTTCTTCCATGTCTATTACACCAGCTAAATGAGGTTGGAGTGGGTGGGACATGAATCACTGAAGCAAGGTCTGTGATGAGAGGTACCAGTTGTCAGCTAAATCTTGTATGCATTTCTATGTATGTGGAGATGACTTCTTTCTACTATGCTTCACTAATGTAGTGGAAGCAATCTCTGGCAGCTCCACTTTGTTTTATGCAGACACCATGCTGGAATTTTAGCTGCAGCAAAGCAAGTCACTGGACATAAGGTTCAAGTGTCTGCTTTTCCTTTCTATTGCACTTGTATGAACTGAGGTTGAAATATGCCTTTTACTTTTTAGATAACCATATTACCACCTTCTAATATACTTGCTGCAAAAATTCACTTTGCTCAACTGCCAAAGCAGCCTGTAGAACTGAGTCTAGAACTGTGCTGTTACTGTGATGTGATGCACTGTCATTTACTTGGTCCCTAAGAAGCTTGTGAAATAGAATGTAAATAGGCCTTCCACACCACTGGAAGTGTGCCTTCTTTCTTCTGTCTCCAGCAACACTGGAATGTTCAGTGCTAGGTGCAGCTGGTTTTCAATTTTTGAAATGTTTGGATTTCACAGCTTGACATAGATCAGTTCCCAGAGTTGATCTGAGAGTCCAGGCATCATGTATTCTCTCTAAATAAGGGAGTAAAAGAACTATGGGAGAAGGAAAGATAAACCAGAGTGTTCTTTTTTTGGAGAATAATTGAAAAAAAGCTGTCACCAACCTTGCTCTTCTGCTCCTGCACACCTTTTAAGGCACAGTGAACTACTCTGTTGATTGGCTTTTTGCATGAATTTAGAGCAGCTTTAAATAAGGTTGCCAAATTGACCAGAAAAGTACAAAATCCTTCAATAAGTGGATGCCCATGAGTGACAAGTTTTTATTTCCACTGAATGTGATATTTTTGGTAATTTTTTAAAAATTGCATCACCCCATCTAGTCACTAAAATTGAAGCAATCTGTTCTCTGCTGCTCTTCTTTTCTAATAAATCTATAGTCTGGATATGATTATATAGTTGTAGTGTTTCCTCATGTTTACCATGCTGCGCCTTGGCCTCTCACCAGTACGAATTTCCAAACAGAAAAAGACTGTAATATGCAGGCGTATCTGTTCCCAGTCCCCATCCCATCCTGCCGCACCCCAGGCAGAACAGGAAGTGACAGTTTGCAATCATTGACTAGCACATTAGCCCCTTTTCTGCTCTGTTTTGGGATTTGAATTCTTAGTCCTGATGATAATTCTGTAATTTGTGCAGATTGTGATATGGTATGGTTCCCCCAATGGCCCTGAGCCTTATTTTTGACATCCATAGTTGAAGATCTCAGGTCTATCAGTAGTCAGCAAAAGAGCCTCTTTCCACATAAGCCTGTGGAGTTATTCAACGTTGAGATGCTATTGCCAATACAGTATTTAATACAGTGTAAGTAGCACAATTACCTGTACATATCAGAGTTTGGCAATTGCATGATCTATCATTCACAGCTCAGGTCTTATAGAGTGTATGTGTGTAGGTTAGGTTGTCTCTGCAGCAGAGAACTTAAAAACGTATACAAAGATTTCAGATGCAAATTTGGATATACTTTTCAAAATGTTTGTGATATTTTGTCTAATGTGTTTGCATGATTCTTTACTCGATTACAGCAGACACTCATATTTATCATGGATTTTCTAGGGAAAGTGTTTGTTGATAAGGTTTAGTGAAAGACATGTAAAGCCAAAGACTTCACCTTTTAGTAAGGCTTAATGATTCTTTGGCATATGTTCTTTCCCAAATGAAGCAAATTACATAGCTAGAAAAGTAAACAGGGCAGGGAAAGACTATTGTTTGCAATTAACACAACTTTAACAGATAAAAGCTTCAAGGAGTGAAAGCCTAAGTCTTTCAAGCAATGAAAAGGAGAAATAAACAGGGGCCCCTGCTAATTTTAAAAGAGTGGGTTATGTTGCTTAGTTTCAACACAATTTATTTTTCCTCAGCATGTGATCGGGGAATAAATAAATGATCAGCTTGTTGTGGGCCGATAACATGGAAAAAAGAAACAACTTTCATTGGTTTGGGGTGAAAAATGGTAGCATTCTAGTACCAATATAACTGAAAACTCTTTCGCTTAAAGGATAGCACATATATTTCTTTCTTCATAAATGAGCTGGCTAGGAGCTGATTCTTGAAAGCTATCTCAAAAAGCCACCCCCTCTGTCTCCTTTTTGAATAATCCCCAGACAGCCTTTTAACAACCTATTCCCTGAATATGTACTGTATTTAAGCCATAATTATTTATTATTTGAAGTATTTTCCATTGAAAGCTGAATCTATTTATTTTCTACCCTATATGGTATGTACATAGCCCATTGTCTATGCGTCCACAAGGGCACTGCTTTTTTACGAATTGGAAATGATGGCTACTTATCTTATTTAAGGTTCTGCTTGAATAGGAGACATAGGAAAAAAGTCTGTATATTAGGCATGCATGTTTTAGCTACGTTTGTGTGTGCTTAATTGCTTAAGGACTTCTTTTTTCCCCTCCTTTCTTTCTTTCTTTTTGCCAAGTAATATGGAACTGTATTACATGTGCTGTCCCAAAATATAGGAAACAGGGTCTTCTTCCTGGCTGGCAGCAGTTGATTTTGAAACAAAGGATAGTATTTGGAAGTGGTTGGTTTTTTTTTAAAGAGTAATGCTGGTCTTGCTGCTAAGGGCTGCTTGAGAGTAAACTCCATAAAACCTGCATGATCACATCCTTCTCCTTCTCAAAGGTTTTCAAACTTGTGAGGGGCACTGACGTATACTGTATATCCTATCCAGATACTATCCAAAATATCCTATCCAAATACTGGCTGGATTGAGACTTGCTCAGCCATAGAGATGGCACCAAATCACCATGTCCCAAAGGTTAGCCTCTGTTCACACCTTAAATTATTGCAAGCAATATAAATCTTCATAAGTTTCTTGGTTCACAGACTGAAAATCCATGGAGGCCTCTGCCACTCATGCTGAGGGCAACATCTAGGACAAGCATACATCCTAGTTTGGAAGTGGCCACAGTTATTTTTCATTATTTTTATGTGCATTGTTGTATATGGGGAAGAAATACAATTTCAGAGAGGTCAGCTGTGGTTTCAAAATGGTTGACATGTAGGATAGATATTTTCTAAAATAAAAATAATTATATGAGTATCTTTATATTTTATGCACTTTGACACTTGCTCCCCTTGTTCTCTGTGACTGATACAAAGCAATTGGCTAATTCAGTAACTTTCATAGTGCAGTACAGAATTAGCACAAATAGGTTAGAATGAAAACTATATAGCAATTAAAAGATGGGGAGGAGACATTCATGTCTAACATCCAATCTAGTTAGCTCTTCAAAAAGGTTTTCTTATTTTGTGGCTCTTCACCATATAGTTTTGCCTTCTTTTGCTTCTTCCATTTATAAAAACCTCATAAATGAATGTTGTTAGTATATTTATTTCTTCTATTTATTGCTGCAGTCAAATTCCATTTAGTCAGGTTTCTGTACTCTTTCTCTTTTGTACTACAAAGAAGGATACTAGATAGATATAACCATGTGTGCATGTGTGATCTGTTCTAAGGATCCCTTAATACTACTTGGAGAAAATTAAAATTGCCTTGATCATTTAATTAAACTGCTTAAGTGTGCCAGGAAACTGATTAACGAAGAACTATGTGATATAAACCAAAGTCTTCAATCCTGTGCTAATGTACCTGGGAGTAAGTACCATTGAGCTCAGTGGCTTTTATGTCTAAACAGAAATGTAGAAGATTGTATTGTAGGTCTCCTAGCATTCCACGGTCTTGTGCCTTCAAAGCATATTCCTGTTACCCCTTTCCTGCAGAGCCATTTTAGCACAGTTCATTAGAGTGATAGGAACATAAGATTTCTGACTATTTTGTTTGGATGAAGAGGCAATGTACACTTTTAGTTGTTCATTCTCTACCACTCAGCACTGTGACTCCAAGACAGAAATCCATGCAGGTGAAGAACTTGTGCATTGTTTATCTTGTGGACAGAATTCAAAGACACAGCCTTTCAGTATACAATTCAAATATCAGAATGTAAAGGGATCTTGTAACATCTTTGTGATTAACTGAGCAAAAGAAATAGTAGCATACGATTTCATAGACTTAGGCCCAAAGCAGATGGGCCAAAAGGAGCAGCTTCCAACTGCTTTGGTGGTGTGGCATGCAGATGATGCATGCCCCTAGAGTGGCTGGAAGTTGCACTGGGGTTGCCTAAGGTGGCCCGAAGCTGCCAGCAAAAGGAGTTGTAAAAAAACAATTCTGGTCGCCACGGTCCCAGGCCGATTGGGGACTGATTGTGGCTGGAACAGCAAGAGGCCGCTCTTAGTCATTCATCTGTTTCACTCCTTAGTCTGCTTCCTCAGATGCACTAGTTCACTCCATGCATCTGTGGATGTAGACTAACTCTGCAAAAGCTTATGCTTTGTCTTGTGGTGATGACTATTTTGGGGAAATCAGTTGGACAAACAGTCTATCTGATCTTAAAGCATGCTGTGATCCTAAGTGTCTGTTTTCCCCCCTCTGGTTTGTTGTCCACTGGCCAGTTGATAACAGTAAATCCTAGAAAGCAAGATGAACGTGTTTTGGGAGCGAGCAGAGGCATTGGCAAAGGAAGTGCAGCTTCGGAATACTCCACTTCCATAAGAAGAAATTAAGACAAAACTTTGAAAATTCCTGATCTTGAACAGAGATCAGTTACATCCTTGCCTAGTTCTTTGACCCAAGAAATCTGATGATGTAAGAGAACCCCTGAAAAATGTTAAACTGTGACACTGTTCAAAGAAACAACTCTGGGGAATGATCCACATCCTTGGCTCAATTTATGTTGATGTGTCAGAACGTTCATGGATGCATATCTAAGGGCTGGAACAGACCGGCAAAATACGCCAGCTTCCTGGTGCCTTGGGGGCATGGCATATACACGACACATGTCCCCAAGCCATCAAAAAGCTGCCATGAAGCAGCCTGGCTGTTTACACGGTGGCAGCTTTCCGGCACTATGGTGGTGCAGAATTTAGACGCTGCATGCCAGAGGAGTGCCAAAAAGCCGCAGAAGCAGCAAAAAGGGTGCCTTTTTCTGGTGCAAAAAGGAGCGGCATTTTACTGCTTCTTTTTGTGCCAGAAGAAAGCCGGATCGGGGTTGTAGTGTGCCGGTCTGTTTCAGCCCTAAGTATCTTTATTTTGGAGGAAGCTGTTTTTATTTCTGACTAAAGGATTGTGTAAGGTATAAAACTGCTATGTGAGAACAATGGCATACAACATTCTGGCTGCAATCTGAAGAGTGTGATGGGAATTCTTAAATACTATTGCCCAGTGCCATATGAAAACAATTTTTAAATCAGTTTTTGATGTAGCTACCTTATTTAGAGTTCATCAGTGTGACCCAGTACAGTCTCATCTGAATATTGGCATCTGAACCATGACAGGTATCAAGAAAAGGTTATCCCCAACATTGCAACTAACATCCTTTAATTAGATGACAGGATTTGATTATCTTTACCACTGAACTGTGATCCCTTCAGACTGTTTTGGAACTCTTTCAAATTTTAAGACCAATTTGTCATTCAGAATGGGAGACTTCTATTCAAGAAACACAAATGTAGTAAAAAATGTACATAGCTATGTACAGAAGCTTTTGGCTGATATGCCATCTATGGAGTAATCTTTCCCTAAGACACCACTAGAATGCACTGACAGATACTTTTAGAGTTAGTTTTGTTTTCTCTTTGAACATTCAAGCCTGAATAATTCTGCATAATTCACGTCCAGCATTTTGAACATGTAGTTGGCAGCATCAGCTAGGTGTTTACTCATGTGTCATTAAACATTTGTGGGTATAGTAATGGACAAGGAGTCAAAGGTATTATTCTTTGACTGCAACTCCCACAACTTCTGATCTCAAATGGCCAGTGGACATGTTGTCTGGGATATTCTGCGAGTTGTAAACCAATAAAGCTTTTCTGGGTTCTAGAAGATAATGGCTAAACCCAGCTTGAGAGATGCAAAATTTTTATAGAATGTGATGCGTAGGATTAGACTGCATTATGCAATACCAGTCAGAATGCCAATCTGGTGCTCTTTTTCTGCAGCCTATGAGGTTTGGTTTGTGGTGGTCCATATGGTACAATTCCTTCTCCTCTTAATCTGTAATTTTATACACAAACATGCTGCTTGTATTTTCCCATGCGTTTTTTCCCTTTTAAACTGAAATGGTATTTGTTACGTTTTGGTACTGGCTACATGCATTCTTTCTAGTGTGTATACTGTTGAAACAGAATGTAATGTCTGTTACACTATGTCAAGTATGTGTTTTGTGACAATGTGTTTGATTTTTTAAAAATACTCATTAAACATTTTCCACCATATAGCCGAAGTCCTTTGTTTTTGCTTTATTTTGGTTAAAAAAAGCCCTTATTGTTCCTTGGCAATTTCCTGGGGACTTCTATGGCTTTTAAGTACAGCTTCTAATATTGTGTATTTCAGAACATCTCTAAAGGAATGGTAGTAATGCATATTCTGTTCATCTTTTTCATCCTACTCCAGGAAATGACACAGTAGAACTGAATTACAGTTCAAATGAATTGCTAGCAAGGAGCTAAATATAACATTCAATGGAACTTGAGAGAGTGGGGCAAGAACATGCTGTGGGGCCTTTTCCTTCCCGTTTTTGCTGTAGTAGCTGTATGCCACACACAGTGAGGCAACATGCCTTGAAGAGGAACAGAAGTTTGTTTCTTCAGCTATAAGGCTGTCTAAGATAAAAATGCTGAAACAGACCTCAGTCGTGGTTCCCGTTTATAGCTCCATTAAGCTTGAGGGTTGTGTCCTTTTATGTCTCTTACTTGAAATGACAAGTAAGAGTGCCTGATAAAAACTCTTCAGAAAGAAAACCTGATGTTGGAGTACTTCACACTTGTTCCAACTTCACTTCATACATTCAAGTGTGCAAGTGGCATAATTGAAAATGGAACAGAGTGGTGTTTCGTGTCAATTTCAATATTTGGGTGAAAAACCCAGTAAGAGCCTAGTGTTATCACATACTCTGACATGTTTTCATGGACTGCAGTCCTGTACATTAAGAGTCTTTTACATCTCACAAAGAGGGCCATAGCCCATGAAAGATTATGTGAAATAAAACTAGTCTTTAAGGCACTTATGGGTAAAGGCTCCATATGGCTGTTTTTATGGCTGTTGACTCTTTCAGACTCCCCAGACCACCCTTTTTATAGCCATAAGGGGGTGAATTACTGTTCCCAGAAATTTGCAGGCTTTTAAATAAATTGTACTCCCCTCTCCCACATTATTCAACAATTTCTCAAAATCAAAAGAGAATTTTTACTATTTTTGGCTTTGGTGGGAGCATTTATGGCCATTTGTGTGACTTCTGGGGCAAAAAAAAAAAAAAAAGGTCCCCAGACCCCACTTCAGTTATCCATTCCTGCTTTAAGATCTTACTGGACTCTTTACTAATTTTTTTAAGAGCATCAGCAGTCGGAGGAAGGTACAGTAAAGGAAGACTGGAAGAGCAGAGATCTTTGGTGTTTTGTTGCAGCAGTATGTCTGTATTAAACAAGAAATAAAGATTCATCTGGGAAAGAAGGAGTACTCTAGCGACTCCTGCTGTGGTGTCTCTCCATACAATAGTCAAGGTAAAGAGCAACTGCCTCTAGAATCCCTTATTGAATATGTGGGAAGAGCAAAACAGAAGAGGCCAGATAAGCCTACCTCAACAGTTGCCCTAAGCCTGTTATAAAAAGCATAAGATATAACCTTGGCTGCTAAAGGAAAGTGTAGCTGCTGAATGTAAAAGTCATCCCTTGATGCATTTTGGAAGCTTTCAAGTTTCTCTAGAAGGTTCAAAATATTTTTGTTTGCTTATGCAAGTTTCACTTAACTAAATTGTTTTATTTCACATGTGAATATTGTTAATTTTGATTAAAAAGTCTGCTGGAACATGTTGAGGTACTCTCTTTTGTGGAGTGGGAAACTATTTCTATTCATTCCATACTATTTCTGCCTCTGGTACCAACTTTTCTATTAAAAATAATGCCCAGAAACAGATCTACTTCCTTAACTGAGTTATACCTGTATTGGTAGGAGAACCCTTTCCTACAATCCCCATAAATCTTTTTAATTGGCCATGTGGGGTTCTCTAGTTCTGCCTTCTATCTCATGGCTCATTAATTTCACCTGTCTTGTTTTTTACTCATTGAAGAAACCTCCTAAATTATGTACTCCATCTCATGATAATATGTTTATAACCTTACTCTAGAAAGGTGGGTTGAACACCACAGAGTTTGTTCTGGATCAGTTTGTGAGAATTAGTGATCAGATCAGAGGCAGGTAACATTTGGAGGGTGGGAGTTGAGAACTCAATTTCTTTGCATGCTGGCATGGATTGGATCATCCTCTTCTCCATCCAGTGCGGTGTTAGAGGAGAACAGAAAGCTGCTCCCATCACTCTGAACTTGCAAGGGGCTTTTAAAATTAAGCTGAGGGGACACAGTCTGCCTACCTTTGCATTAGAGGTTCCTGGACAGTGAAGAAAGCGGATAAGAAGAAAATTAACTCATTTGAGTTGTGGTGCTGGAGAAGAGTGCTGGGGATACTATGGTACCAACTTTTCTGTTAAAAATAATGCCCAGAAACAGATCTGCTTCATTAACTGAGTTATACCTGTATTGGTAGGGGAACCTTTTCCTACAGAAAGAGTGCTGGAGATACTATGGACAGCCAAGAAGAGATATAAATGGGTCCTTGAACAGATCAAGCCTAATCTATCTTTGGAAGCCAAGATGATAAAACTGAGACTATAGTACTTTGGCCACATCATGAGAAGGCATGACTCTCTGGAAAAGACAATAATGCTGGGAAAAGTAGAAGGTAGTAGAAAGAGAGGAAGGCACATGCCAGATGTCTAGACTCAATCATGAAGGTCACAGGCCTGAATTTACAGGAGCTAAGCCCAGCAGGGGAGGATAGAGTGTCTTGGGAGATATCAGATCTGCAGAGTCACCAAAAGCTGGGGATCGATTCAAGGGCAGTTAACAACAAGAAACCTTAGTAGGGGAGTTGACCTATGATGAATCTATAGTTTCTAAGTTTACTTCGCAGTATGAGGTGTGGAAATTGCAATTGGGTATTTAGTATCACATTTCATACATCTCCCAGAAAGGACTGCTATCCTTTTAAGTCGTGGAGAATTCTTTAAAAAAAATTATACAAATATTAATTTGCTGCAACGATATGGGGGATGCCGGTAGAAGATGTCTGCCTACTGTTTTTCCATATGCCAGGGAATGAACCATAAGTTGTTAGCCTTAAAGCATATAATGGCAGCAAGTGTAAAGTCTACAGCAAGTGTTAGTAATGGTGCTATTCAAAAAGAGTATGAAAGCACTTCTCACGTGGTCTATTTGCAATTTCTCTTTTCATCGTATCAGAGGTCTTTAGGACCATCCTGCTAATCATAGCTCTCTAATGCCATCTTTGCTTGGCATGGTAAAAGCTACTAGCCATGCCCGATTAAAGAAGATGCAAATGGATACCACATCAAGTTTTGCTGAAGGTCATTTTAAAGATTTCATACAGTGCCTTGCAGAAGTGTTCACTCTCCTTTGACTTTGCACCCAGTACGTAGTGGACTTGTTACTTTCTTTTTTAAAAAATAAATTTTATTAATTAAAATAACATCACATCACATTCAACATGTAAAACAAACATACAAAGCCAGTCTTTGAAGGTTGATCCAACAAAAAAGTAAGCTGCACATATTTTGGGCTTTCATTCTTTTCTTTATAATAAGGGTCCACTGTATTTTCCATGATGGCAGGCACACCAGGAGATCACTGGTGATATCTTTACTCCGACAGAGTGAGCACAATAGATTAATAGAATCACAGAGTTCAGAGACCCCAAGGGCCATCCAGTCCGACCCCCTGCCATGCAGGAATATACAAAGCACTCCGGACAGATGGGCCATCCAGCCTCTGTTTAAAAACCTCCAAAGAAGTAGACTCCATCACACTCTGAGGCAGCCTATTCCACTGTCAAACAGCTTTTAGTGTCAGGAAGGTCTTCAATCCATGTAAAGTTTGATACTTTTGATAGCTGAAAATCACGAGTACTTTCCTAACATCTGAGAAACTACCGACCTAACTTATTTGAGGGTTTAGCATGGCACTAAAATTATAAATGACTTTTAAAATTAATATTAAATTCATTTACTAGAAACTGACCTTCTGCCTGTTTTTGTGCTTAGAGAAGACATGACTCATTAGAAAAGGAAATTATACTTGGCAAGATGGAAAGCAGTAGGAAAAGAGGAAGACCACATTACAGGTGGATAGACTCAAACCAAGGAAGCCATGGCCCTGAGTTTGCAAGACCTGAGCAAAGCAGATAACAAGGTGAGCTGGAGGTCTTTCATTCAAATGGTCACCATAAGTCTAACAGCATTTAACAACAAACATTTAACATAGTTTACTGGCATAACAGCATGTTTTTATAGCACAAATTATTCATCCTCATTTCCTTAGTGTGCAGAAATGCATACACTATTTCCCAATTTCTCTAAAATTCTTGAAATAAACCCACTAAATAGATTTTAAACATTTGATCAATCCCATTCATCTCTGAAAGCAGTAAAGCGTTTGATATACAGTTATATCAGCTGTAGTGTTTCTTCTACCCGAGTTAGAATTGAAAAACAACTTCTCCTCTAAGATACTATTTTTTAAAAATGAAGAATTTCCAGATTATTCAAACAATACATGTAATCTCCCACAAAAAACTGTGTGACTTGTCTCCTCCTACATCAACAATTTAATCCTATCCATGGATTCAATGAAGTTTACACGGAGGAGTATGCAGGACTGCAGCCTAAAAATTAGTTTGATAATTTCTCTTTTTAATGAGAACTGGTTCATGATCTACAGACACTTAAGTGGTAAACCCAATAGACCTACAGTAGGGACTAAAGCCTTCCCTTCTGGATACTTAAGCAGGCATGCTTTTTCTTTATTTCTTTTGCTGTTCTATACACAATTAGGTATAAATCCCATTAAATTCAAGGGGGCTGGTTTTGAATAGACAAAATAGCTCAGTTAGCCCCACCCTTAAGCAACAGATTTCTTACAGCAGCACAATCCTACACACATCTTGTTACTCAAAAGTAAAACACATTGAGTTTGCTCCTGGGTAAGTGCATGTAGGACTCCAGCCTTGGAATGATGGACCATTTCCACAAATAATTGATTTTTACCAAGTATTTTGATTGCAAAAATTTCTCACCCCACCACTACTGAAGATTTTGGAATTCTTTAAGCTTATTTCAGATTTCAGACTTGCTGTTCTATAAGCATCATTTAGAGAGAGAGAACAAAAAAGGCAAGTGAGGTTTCCTCCAGTTTCTAGCCCAGGAGGTTTTTAGTTTGGCTTGGTGCTAAACCACTCATCTGCAGTAAATGATTTTTCCAAGTTGGCCACACCTGATGCTGCTTCAAATAGGGACGAGGAGCTTGTGAGGCTATAAAGAATGTTTCTGAGCAAGTACAGGGTGCCTGTCCCTCATTTACAGCTAAAGCCTGCTTTCATGCATATGAGTGTAAGGGAGAGTATAAAGTTGTCAAATGCACTTAAGCTGTGACAGACTTCCATTTGAAAACAATTCATTTGGAATGGGGACCAAGAAAACACTAGTTATCTGCTGCATCCCCAAACACTGAGGCACTCAGTGCTCCCTTCCTGCCTCTTCTGTCCTCCTAGCTATGCTCTCTGCTTCCAGTTTCTTAACTTTAGGTGAACAAAGACCTCTCCAACGGAGATGGAGCTGGGCTCCTGGAGGCCTATGGCAGCGAGAGGCTGCTGCAGCCCAGCACAGCAGAGGTACTGGTTTTGTCCCCGAAGGAGGCAGACTTGAATTCTACGTCCTCTGGTCTCTGAATGATCCACCTCGGCAACTCAGTAGGTGAGGCCTCTCAGGGAGCCAGCCCTCTTTTCTGGGCAGCAAGGAGAAAAACAGGCAAGGAAGTAAAACGCAGTGGGAAGCATGGTTGAGTAGATAGGGATGAGGAGCCTATGAGGCTAGCAAGGCAACAGGTAGTTTCCTATGCCATCCTCATGTAGACAATTATGTAAGAGTGCTTTCACACACTCAAGTGTTGTCCATCCTCATGAACAATCCCATGGGACAGAGCTCAACTGTGACTTTCTCACACTGGGGTGTGTACACAATTTAGGACCGACAACTATCCAGTCCCCCACTATAGCTCAGCTTCTAATGTTTTGAACATGACCTGAAAAGTGTTGCTGTATGTCAAGCTGTTGTTAAAGGTGCAAAAGCAGAATAGACTGTTTCCCTACAGTCATCTGATAGCCTCTGTGTGTCAATAATGTATGTTTGTTGAATTTATATCCTGTCTTTCTCCCAAAATGGGATAAAGTATGTCCTTCACTATTTCACATTTGAAAATTAAGATGCATATGTGCTTGGCTTAACCACAATTCCTCCACCAAGAAACAGCCTCAGCCCAAGCCACCATAATTCTGCATTACTGAATGCTCTTCCTCTATTCTGTCATAGCTTTTCTTGCATTAGTTTATGAATCATTGTGTTGAAAACTGACCTTAGCCACTTTTTAAAGCAAACAAACAAACAAATTTAATATTTTTATTTTGCTGTTAAATTCTCTCTGGGTTTCAGCCTTTTGTGATATTCAGTGGAGTATCAAATTCTTCTTCTTATAGGATAGAGCAATGGGAAAGTCATTAAACAGCACTTACTATATTGATAGGCAGTCACGGACACAAGGGTAGAAGCATAAACGATTGCATTTTAGTGCATATTAAAATTAACAGGTCATTTACAAAATAATTTAAAAGGCAAAACAGGGAATGCAGAAAAGAGATGTTTTAATACCAAATATACATACTGGGTCAGGCAGGGTTTCTGTTCCATTTAGGCTATTCAGTATTGTATGTGAGAAAAATACTTTCAGCTGTGTTCCTTCCTGGGAAGATTGCTAGTACAGTGGTACCCCGGGTTACGAAATTAATTCGTTCCGCCGCCGCTTTCGTAACCCGGAATACTTCGCAAGCCGAAAAACCCATTGGCGCTAATGGGGAAAAGCCGCGATTTCGTGTGAAATAGCGCCGAAAAGCACCAAAAATTTTTTCGTAACCCGAAAAAACCTTCGTAACCCGGAACAGTTTTTTTAATTGGTTTTTTTTCGTAACCCGGAAATTTCGTAAGGCGGCGCATTCGTATCCCGGGGTACCACTGTACCAAACTTCAAATCAGTTTGAGAAAAGGAGAGAGAACACACCATACTGAAAAACAAACACTCTGTCTCAAATTGTATAGATCACTTTTTTATTGGGTCCAATGTTCCTTATAAACTGGTAACAAACTTTAGACTTATAAAGACTTATATTTTTCTAGAAACAGTTAGAAAAGGGAGGAGCATTTGAAACATTTGCTTCTTGTATTGAGGAGAGGAAGGAATTAAAGTCCCCCCCCCCCCCCAGACTTCTTGCTTTTCATTGCTATGTACCTCTCTAATGTCCTCCATTGAGATGACTATGCTTTCTATTCTCTCAAAGCCAAAGACACCGGAAATGTTATCAAACTCGGTTGCCACTTCCATTGCCAAAACAATTAGTGATCTTTGGTTTAGGTGACTGGAACCACTATTCTCAGAAGACAAGTGTCACTGTGGAGATTTTAGTGAATCCAGACATCAAACCACAAAGGATTGGCATACTAGGACCTGAAGCAAGGTAAACCTGAAATATCTAATGGAATTTGCTGCCAGTGTTATGGTGCTGCTAACATGCTAAATGTTTCCCACATGTATTGTGAAGGTTTTTAAATGTCCAATTTAAAAGCAGGGGCATGTGCTGAGGGCATTATGTTTGAGAGCCTTTAAGGCTGAAGAGCAGGGTATACATACAGTAAATAAATAAATAAATAAATAAAGGCTGGATCTGAGTTAAGATCATCAGGGAATAACATATCATTTGGAGTTGCTACATAACAAGTCATGCACCCTTCCCTGCATGTCATAGTTACCTTGTCAATCAGCTTTGTGTTCTGTGTCCATTTCTGTCAGGACAGACTTTGAAGTTAAGACCTATATGGTCATTATCAAGTGTTGAAGGAAACGCAACATATTTATTATTATTATTATTATTAACCTTTATTTATAAAGCGCTGTAAATTTACACAGCGCTGTACATACAATCTTTTTAATTGGACGGTTCCCTGCCCTAAGGCTTACAATCTAAAAAAGACACGACACAAAAGGAGAAGGGGAAGGGGATGAGGGCCAACAGTTCTTCTCTGCCTCCGAGGCCTGGATCAGGGGAGATGGACTGGAGGGAGGACATAGCAATACAGGAAATGATTCAATAAAACAGGCAACAAAGGAACATCAAATAGCAAGCGACAATTATGCAATGCCTGGGAACGCTTCTCTGAACAGGATGGTCTTCAACTCTGTATTGAAGCTGGTTAAAGAAGTGATGGCTCTTGCTCGCGGGGGAAGAAGGTTCTGACACTTCCCCCCATAGTGACTTGAGTTTGTGTGTTTGCTTGAACAGGTGTTTGGTGTGGGAAGGTGACTGGAGGGTGGATGTTCTTATGGCTGCGTTTAAACAGGCAGACAGTGGCAATCCCATTAAGCTTCTCTTGACTATTAATGAACAGGTAAGAACTCTTCCCATCCAGACATCTTATTTCTGTGCTCCTCACTGGCCCTTGGCTTTCTGTAGGGTAATTCTACAACTTATATTCTATATTCAGACCTGAAAAAGTAAAATTATTTGATTGATACACTAATATTCTGCCTTTCTGCCAAAAATGACACTCAAGGCAGCTAACTAAAATTCAGACAAATAAAATTTAAGCTTAAGAGTACATTAAAACAGAAATAAAAGCTCAATGATAAAAGGAAACAACAGTTCCCTTCAATTACATTACTGTATTCATTTCTGTAATGTCACTTTCATGAATGATGGGAGTAGTTTTCCACTGACTGCCTTATCTAAAATCTTAGTCTGCTGCTGTTTTCTTGTATTTGAAAAACACTGTTGTGCTTTTGAAGGCTTTCTGTTCTTGGTGGTTCTTGTTTCTATTTGATTTACCAATGTGTTACTACCCCAGAGTCAAAGAGAAATTCTCCCCAGCACCCTATTTTGGAGATGTGACCACTACCACCAAAGTGCAGAGCCGTCTACATCTGAACTAGACAGCTGTTCCACAAAAGATAGATACCTTGGTTGACAGTGATGAAAGCCATTGAGAGGTCAAAGAGAATAAGAATTGCACTCCTTGTGTGTCTTTCCCTGCAGAGGTCATTCCACAAGGCAGGCAAAACACTTCAACTGCAAAAACGCCAGATGAAATGCATCCAGAAAATTAATTTCACACTGGAGTTGCCTGACAAGCACTTATTTGGGCACCTTGCCCAGGAAGGAGCTATATCAATCTATAGTTGTTGAGATATTCTTGTTCCAAGGACAGTTTCTTCAGGACAGAGTTCTAAACACTCCTTTTTTTGGTTATTGCCAAAACTGTTGTGGCTCTAGACATATTGCTAGTGATACCTCTTTACTCATAATCTTACCTAGGTTCTTTACCCACTCTATCCCTTCCCTTGATATTCTCCACATTAATCTCATTGTGTCTATCAGGTGTTATCATAACTTTCCTTTAATATGTCTACTATCTATTAGTCAACTTCAGTACTTGTTAACCTCATGAATGCCTTTCATGAGTCTGTAACTTCTTTGAAGGCAAGAACTCTGACCACCTGAATGTTTTTTCCCCATTCTTCTTCATAAAGTAACTGTTAGCTAAGCAACAGTGTCTTTACTCTTTAAATCCTCATAAACTTGAAAATGTCAAACTTTGGAACTCTCATTGCACAGTATTTTAATAAATCCTTGCATGTGGGTGGGTTATACTTATTAATAAGAGGTTATATTAAATATGGGAAACTCTTGGGTCTGTTTCAGTGCCAAATTCAGTATCTGGAAGGGTACAGCTGGAAAAGCCTAATTCCTCAACTCCACTGTCTTCCTACTCAGTTGTCAGTAATACTAGCCAGTTTAACGTTTTATGCATGACAATAGCTTGGCTGAGTTGAATAAGAGAGATTTTATTATGGAATGACCTGGTATGTTGCAGCAACAAGTGCAGACTTGTGAAAAGTTGTAAGGTTAGTCAACCACAATCACATCTTGTTCAGAGAATGCCTGGAAAACAGTAATAGGATGTAGCATTACTCTTTTCTCTCCACTAACCTATCCAACCCTCAGAGCAATATCTTCCCCTACTCACAATGATCACTATAACCTCCTCCCTCCATATTTGTGGACTACATTTTGGGTAAGGTTGAAACTGTTGTTCTCATATCTACTTCTCCTTCCTAGCTGCTCAACAGTACTCCCAGTCGCCCATTTCAGGCACCAGAATCCAGTCAGTCACCTGTTCTTCCAGAAGATACTATTCAGGGATTGGATGGACTCTGTGAGGTAGGCTTAATGAACCAGAGTTATTTTAAGATTACAGTTCTTAATTTATCTGTTTGCACCAAACGTATAAAACTATAGTAAGTCTTTACAAGACCAGGACAGTGACTAGTTTCTGAGTTATGCAGGCAGGTGGTAGAATTATGGATGATGCTATTTTGGTCTGTAGAGATGAGATGGTGTGAAAGATGTCATACCTTTTTAATCCTCCCAAGTAAAAGATCCTCTGTCATAACAAGAACAATGTGACAGCAATAGCAATGACACTTTACATTTCTATATACTTCATAGTGAACTATGCACTCTCTAAATGGTTTACAATGTGTTAGCAATTGCTCCCAACAAGCTGGATATTCATTTTACTGACCTATGAAAGGATGGAAGGCTAAGTCAACCTGGAGCCCTGCAGGATCAAACTCACAACATCTGGCATTTAACCACTGCGCTACTAGGGCCAAATGTGATTTAAACATTCCTGCCTAATGCACTTATTTTTCTGCATGTAAGGATATATGTTTGTTCCATGTGAGAAAGCATGTAACCTGAAATATACCTTCTAGAATTAAATAAATAATAAATAATAAAATTTTTATTTATATGCCGCCCTTCCTCCGATCAGGGCGGCTCACAACATAATTAAAATACAAACAGTTCCAATAAAAACATATTTAAAAACAAACCAACAGTAAAGCCCCAAAGCCCAACCTCTTGGCCACGAAAGAGAGGAGGGAGGCCCACAGGATATTTACTCAGGGAATGCCTGTTGGAATAGGAAGGTTTTGGGGTCCTTCCTAAATTGGGCCAGGGTGGTGGACGAGCGGAGCTCTGTGGGCAGCGCATTCCAAAGGGCTGGGGCAGCTATGGAGAACGACCTCCGAGTGGTGGAGGCCAACCTAGCCCCAGGCACCTTCAGTAGCTGCTGCCCAGACGTTCTGAGAGTGCGAGGCGGAATGTACGGGGAGAGGCGGTCCTTCAGGTATCCTGGGCCCAAGCCATTTAGGGCTTTATAGGTAATTACCAACACCTTATATTGAGCTCGGAAGCGAATGGGCAGCCAATGAAGATCTTTTAAAACTGGTGTTATATGGCTGGTCCTGGACGCACCAGTGACCAGCCGGGCTGCCATGTTTTGCACCATTTGCAGCTTCCGAGTTTGGTATAAGGGTTGCCCCATGTAGAGTACGTTGCAGAAATCCAGTCTCGAAGTTACCAGAGCATGTACAACAGTTTCTAGGTCCCTCTGGGCCAGGTATGGGCGCAGCTGGCGAATCACCCGAAGCTGATAACAAGTGCTCTTGACCGTCGCATTCACCTGAGCAGTCAGGTGAAGCGACGAGTCAAGAAGCACCCCCAGACTGCGCACGGAGTCCTTCACAGGGAGCGTGACCCCGTTCAGGACAGGTGGAACCACCGCCATTCCTGGACCAGGAGAACCTATCACTAGTACCTCCGTTTTCTCTGGATTCAATTTGAGTCGGTTTTCCCTCATCCAGCCCATTACTGACTCCAGACAGGCCACGAGAGGAGAGACGCCATCCCCAGTCACTGCATCAGTCGGAGACATAGAGAAAATAATTTGGGTGTCATGAGCGTACTGATAACCCCGCGCCCCATGTCTCCGGATGATCTCTCCCAGCGGTTTCATGTAAATGTTAAATAGCATGGGAGACAGAATGGCCCCTTGAGGGACCTCAGTTTTAAGGGGCCTCTCATCGGAGCACACGTCTCCCAGCTGCACCATCTGGAACCTCCCGGAGAGGTAGGAACGGAACCACTGGAGCGCAGTGCCCCCGATTCCCACCTCTGCGAGGCGCCCCAGAAGGATACCATGGTCTATGGTATCGAAAGCCGCTGAGATGTCCAAGAGCACCAACAGGGACACGCTTCCCCTGTCGATGCTCAGACGGAGATCATCGACCAAGGCGACCATGGCCGCCTCAACCCCGTAACCCGCCCGGAAGCCAGTTTGAAATGGGTCCAGATAATCCGTTTCATCCAAGACCGCCTGAAGCTGGATCGCAACCGCCCTCTCGATCACCTTTCCCAAAAATGGTAGCAGCGAAACAGGCCGATAATTATTATGTACCAGGGGGTCAAGGGAGGGCTTTTTTAGGATCGGTCTTACTATGGCCAATTTAAGATCCGATGGAAATAGCCCATCCCTTAAAGATGTATTGATTATCCGGCGTAACAAAGATGTTACCGCCGGCCCCCCCTGGGCCGCTAACCACGAGGGACAGGGATCAAGAGAGCAGGTCGTTTTCCGAACACTTCCGAGGATCTTGTCCACATCCTCGGTACTCACCAACTCAAACTGAATTCTATCTCTCCTGTCAGCATGTAGGATAGCTCAAATGCATAGAACCAGAATAGATACTCAAAAGTTGTAAGTGGCTCTGATTTACAGTTTCCACAACTCATTTTTAAAAAGATTCTTCTGAAGGCATTGTCTTTATAGGAAGATCCATCAATCTCCTTCCTACAGTAGTGAGTGAGATGCCCCTGGAAAGCCCATGAACAGAATAAACCATCCAGGGCAACCCAGTCAAAACTCAGGGTGTATTCCTTAGTGAGCTGCTTTTGTTGGGGTCATTAGTTTTTCTTGAATAACTTCCAGTCTAATTCTACATTGTTTTCTATGTAACAGGTTACAAATCAGGTTTCAGCAAAACCTTTTAATGAAGTTGTGATTGAAAAGAGGCTGTCTCCACCAGGAGAAAAGCTAGTAATGCTATCTGTCCCAGAAATATCTGCTGTTCAACTAGAATGTGAGACCAGGAAGAAAACTTGTCTATCCAAGCCAGTTCAGCTATATAAGACTAGGAGGGCTCTCTTTGAACTTTCTTCACCTGAAAGACAACAGGAACCTGAAGGTAAATTAGTTTAGAATAATAGGTATGAGACCCAATTCTGAAGGCCAGTCTAGTTTATTATATATAGTAGAAAGGATGGATTCTGCAACCTTCTGTTACATGGTGGAGTATTTATACTCCAATGAATGTCTGAGTTACAATTAATTCTATGTATGCTATCATTTTGCCCACTTTTCAAAAACTTTGCATATGGTGGGCTGTATTTGGATGATTGTGCAGGTGAAAGGCAGATTATGGAATCAGTTTTTCTGTTCCCCTCTTTCTTCTGCACCTTCTGATGGCCTTCTCCCTCAAAGTTAACACCAGAGGGTCAGGGGGCTTTCCTTAACTGTGATTATTGTGTCATATAGGGTTGTAGTACACATGGTGTATGTGTGGAAAGACAGAAGCAAGTTGTGCTAGTGGTACTTCTACTGGCGAGTTTATGGCATCACATGATTGATTTCTCAGCTACAAATGGCACTGTGTGATCGATTTCTCAATCATTAATTCTCATTGTATTCTGAAATGCATCTATCTGAAGTTTAGTGATACTGCTTTAGTTTCTGTTTATGAGGAAGCAGTACATTTCATTTTTCTGGTATAAATACATGTCTGAGAATGGAAAACTGATATGAAGATACCATTGAACCAGGACAATAATTTCTGTATGTTCTCTTTACAGACTTGGAGGTAAAAGAATTACAAGGTAAATATGTGTGCTGACCATTTCATTAATTTTCTCTGGGCTCCTACTACTACCCAGTTTCAGTTTCTTGAAAGCTATGTGCAGAATTACAACTCGCATTTCATGCTTGTTGAGAGTATTGTGTTTTTGCTGGTGTACTTTCCAAGGTATTTTATCCATGATAGTAAGCATGACTTAACTTTGTAGACATGGAAGATACAGCACATCTGACCAGCATTTTTAGAAATAAATTATTTAATTTGCAATACAACATTGGCATTAAGTTCAAATGCTTTCAAGACTTACACAATTTTTCAAAAGGTGTTGGGGAAATGACACATATTAAATTAGTGCTGTAATAGTATTTGATTTAAAACACTCCTGGAAAATATTGTACTTTCAAAAAATGTAGTTGAAAAAGTATTAGTGCTAATTAAAATACCAAAATTAAAAAATCAAAATAGGAAATCAAATGAAATTGACTGGAAAGGTAATAGTGAATGTGTGTTACTGCACATACTAAACTAAACTTTACATCTAGGAAAAGATGGAAGGTTAGTACAGTACTATGATTGCCTATTCTTGCACAAATTATGCTACTGTACCATATATTTTTTCCTGAAAGAAATTTCCTGAACTCTGAGGAAAGTAATAGGAAGAAAATACACACAAGAACAATTAGATGAGTTTATCATTAAGATGCCCCTATAAAAGTGAGATGAATTGTGCCAATTGCATACTAAATGGCTACTGTGGAAACACCCACAACCTTTCACTTCTGGTTTTGAAGGAAGTATTCTCCTTAATTATTGTCATTTTGTGCCTACAAGTCATGTCTGACTTCTGATGACCCTAAGGTGAACCTATCATGGGGCTTTCTTGCCAAGATTTGTTCAGAGGAGGTTTGCATTTGCCTTCCACTGAGGCTGAGAATATTACTTGCCCAAAATCACCTGGTGGGTTTCCATGGCTAATCAGGGATTTGAACCGTGTTCTCCAGAATCAATGCTAAAGTGTCGGCTCTCTCTTGAATAACCCCTCCACAATGAGGTGAACTGAGGTGACCAACTGATGTCCTACTTTCCCTCTATAGTATGTCCAAGCCCTCGATGGTGTCATGCCATGTGTCTGAGTGACCCTGAAACTGCAGTTCTGATTGGCGGTGAAGGAACTAATCAACAATTTTCCAAAGATGCTCTCTGGAAACTGGAAATTGGTGAGCTGCTCCTATACTTCCAACAATGTATTTGTGTCTGTCCATCTGTAAATCATGCAGAGGAGAGAAAATGAGTGGGAATCAGTGAGGTGGGAAGGTGCCAGTTAAGAGAGCATTTGCCATGGCTGTCAATTTGAGTGACTGGAAGAAACTATAGTGTTGTAGAATATTTAAGTCCAGGTGGTAGGGAAGGTGGCTAATATATATTTTTTGTATTTTATTTCTCACTTGGATCTTCTGCTACTGATTTGGTAGATAACGACTTCTGGTTCCCCATGGATTTGCGGCAACAAGATTCAATGCCACAGTGTTCACGGGGTCATAGTGCTACCTATGACCCAGACACAAAGCGTATCTACATCTTTGGAGGTTTGAGGGAGGGGAAGAGCTATAGCAGCATCTATATCCTGGACACTGTATCTTGGAAATGGCTTCATGTGTCTGTGAGTTGCAAGAGAAGCAAAGCACTGGACAACAAAAAGATCAATTGTTTGGGCTGCTGTGTGTATGTAAACCATTTTTCTTTCTGTCTTTGGATCTTGGCAGTTTCCTTTTGTAAGTATGTAATGGGGAGAGGGGTGAAGTGGGGATTAAATTTGGAGCAGGTGCTATTTGAGATCTATCAGGAAAGTATGAGAAATTGGTGGTTTCCTGTTTGGTGATGCCCTTGACAGGAGAAACACACACTATCCCCACCCCATGTTTGCTAAGTCAGTCTAATGTGTCAAGAATACATTAAAACTGGAGATCTTTTCCTCAGGCTAAGGGAAAAGTGCCGACATTGGCCTACCACAGTGCAACCGTCTATCACAAAGAGCTGTTTGTCTTTGGAGGAACTTTACCTAAAATGTCATCCTTGGAGACTGGAGCCAGCAGTAATGCCCTCTTCATTTTCAACCCTGAATATGAGATTTGGTATCAGCCCATTGTTGAGGGGGAGAAGCCTCTGCCTAGGTTTGGGTGAGGCACTTTTCCTTTCAGATCTCAGGGAGAATAGTGACTTGGGGTGGGGGGGAATAATGCTAGTTTAGGTGCTATGTTTTTGACCTTTTCCTGCATCTGGAGGTCTATCTCCTTCCCTCTCTTGCTCTTTTCCTTTTTTTAATTTCCTAGATAGCTGGAAGTAGCTAATGAATGGTACTTTGGGCAGTTCTTATTGTATCCCTTCATTGGTGTAAAGGGATACAGTACTGAGATGACAGCTTTGTGTAAATCCTTCTCACTTTTGTCTGTATTATGATTCCTTCTGCCCCTCTAGAATTTTGTGTGATGTTCATTCCCAGCCATATGAAGCTTGCTAATGTTGCTGTTCTATTTTTAAATTATCAGGTATTGTGGTTAGTTTTAGAAGTTGGATCTGTATCTTACTGGTCCAAATTATAAACTCCTACATACATTCCTTAAATGAGACTTGATAATGTTAAAGGTGTAAGGAAATCTATATTCTTCTGATGATTTGTATCCTTTTGTCTTAACTCAAAATAAATATTTGAACATCTACTCAGGCAATTATGTGATTACTACTTGCATGTCTCCTAGCAAAAGCATCTCTGTTCCATAGTAGTTATTCAGTTGCAATCCTTCAGATTACAATCTTGGGTCTTGAATGTTATCAGAACTATAACAAGTTTGCCAAAAGCTTTCACTGGAGAGGTACAGCTTTCACAATGCCTTGTTACAGTGGGACAGACACTTGGCTTCTTTCTCTCACAGGGCTTGCTAGCTGGATGTATGCTCATCAAAAATGTATAAACTCAAATTGCCACTGAGGTTGATGAAGCCAGGAAAAAATCATAATTGTCAGGCCTAAAAAAGATCTTTATCTCTGTTTATAATATCCTTATTTACTTTCCTTTCTGTTTCCTAGTCATTCAGCTACTCTGCTGAGGAACAAGCTGGTTATATTTGGGGGCCAGAGGATGTCTACATACCTGAATGACATACACATTCTGGATCTGGGTAAGAACAGGATTTCTTTGACTTCTTCAGTGCTGACTGGATTTGGTTGGAGTTGTAATCTATCTTGGTAGGCAACTATATTCTCATGCCTGCTGGGGATATAAAGCAGCCCTGAGATAGAAGCTGCTAGAAGATAGGAAAATGTGGATCAGTGTAAGGAGAATGCTGGGTAAAATAAGCGAACAGTGACTTTGCATCATAACCTTTTGGATAAGGGAAAGAAAATGGAGAATACAGGCAGTATTACAGAATTTATTGCTAGACCAAATATAATCTTTTGCCATCTTTGCTTTATAGTAAGCTGCTATAGCTCCCTTCTAGAAGGGTAGCTGTGTAAGTATGTTGCATCAAAAACAAGAGTCAAATTGTAGAAACT
Source organism: Sceloporus undulatus (assembly GCF_019175285.1). Classification (NCBI taxonomy): domain Eukaryota; kingdom Metazoa; phylum Chordata; class Lepidosauria; order Squamata; family Phrynosomatidae; genus Sceloporus; species Sceloporus undulatus. The sequence goes on along the minus strand of NC_056522.1, from coordinate 341,748,010 downwards.
TAAAGAAGACACAGAAATGATTCCTCCATCCAATATTTTGTAGAAGATTGAAAATTCTTTGCTTCGTGCTTGTCAATTTGTATTTTGGTAGAGCTCCTTACAGTTTACCTTTTTAGTTACCTGGGCTCCCATGACTGTGGACAACAGTTTTATCTAGTTCAAACATCAGCATTCCCCTTAAGAATATCTTGAGCTTTGGACTATCAGGGAATTCATGATACAGAGAAAATAGGTATGCAGTAGGGCTTACCTATTACATAATACATAGGCATGCAAGTTTAACAGGCTTTCTTACATATTCCTTGGAGGTATATCTTATATGCAGCCCAGTGCAGTGTAGTAGTTTGAATGTTGGACTAGGAGTCTGGGAGACAAGGGTGTGAGTCTCTGCCCGCCTTGGAAACCTACTAGGTAATCTTAGGCATGTCATACTCTTCAGACTTAGAGGAAGGCAATGGTTAAATCTCTTCTGATCATGCCAGGAGAACCTTATGATATAGTTGCCATAAATGAAAGGCAGTAGGAAAAGAGGGAGATTGCATTACATGTAGATAGACATAATTAAGTAAGTCACAGACCTGAATCTGCAACACCTCAGAAGCGCTTAAAGTAAACAGTTTGGCTACCAGTCCTGAAAAACACCAAAATCACGACCCAGCAAATGCAAATGAAAACCACCCAGGGTGAGCGGGGTTTCCCAGCAGACAATGGACCACTAATTAAATAGACAACCTAAGGCATTGCCATTCAACAACACACCAGTTAATGTGTAAATTATTCTCTCAGCCAAGGGTCACACAATATATATACCCTACTCACTTCCGTGCCAGCATTCTCCGAAAATGCCTGCCACAGATGCTGGTGAAATGTCAGGAATAAACTCTTCCAGAACATGGCCACATAGCCCAAAAAATCCACAAAAAACTATGGATGCCAGCTGTGAAAGCCTTCGACTTTACCTGAGAAGGACTGTTAGTAACAGGGAGACTTGGAGGTCTGTCATCCATAGGGTTGCCATAAGTTGAAGTCAACTTGATGGCAATTAATAACAACAGGGCTGTCCTAAGTTGGAGTCAAGTAGAAGGCACATGACAACAAATATCTTTATATATAATACCTTTATATATAAACAAAAACATTTCATAGTCTATGTTCATTTTAACATTGATCAAATAGATTGTGGTACATGTATATAATTTAGTTTCTTACAAAATATATTTCAGATACTTTTCAGTATACTTCACATATATTTGCTTTATGTCAGGATAGCCTATCTATCACATTGTTATCTGGTTTCCACAAAAGGCTAATTACTGCCATTCTAAGGATTCATTGTGTTGTCAGTCTATTGACCATATAATCCACCCCGTACACTCAGGTTCTCTGGCAAAAATTTACTCCAATCAGCCAAGACTAGGTTGGCAACTGTCAGCCAGAGGACTTTTTCTTCAGGCACCCTTAGACTGTGGAATCTCTCTTGCTGGGAGAGAGAGATTCAGCAGCTGAATATGCTTTGAAAATGTAAAAGAGCATTAATGAGCACTCTCTTCTGGCAGGCTTATCCAGATGAATTTTAAATGTGGATTGTTTTAATATGTATATATCTTCTTTGTCCTTTTAAATTATTGTTGTTGATTTATATAATCCCATACGTTTTACGTGGCACTTTACATAGTTATCAAACAAAATACAGATAAAAACCTGTATATGATGTACAATCTAAATAATAATAATAATAATAAATTGATTGCATCTTGAGGCAGCAGAGATATTAGGCACAACTTGTTCTCCAGCATATTGACAATTGACTGGTGGGCTGTTCCTGCTTCTATATGTGTGAGACATATCACTTTTCATAAGAGTCAGTTGTGAGGAACCAGAAATGTTCAAACTGGTTTCCTGTCCAGATGATGCCCTCCTTATATAGTATTAACTCATAACACTTGGTATATTTGTTCAGAGAATCTAAGGATCTTATCTCAACAGCTGTGACATTGGGCTAGTTTCCCAGGCATTCATTGTCTAGCAAAACATTTTTTTTCTATCCAGTCTTTTTAACAATATTATTTCACAGGTACAAGTCAAATATAACAAATAAAATATTATTGGCAAAATATAATGGATTTTCAGTGACAAAGGCTAACACACTGCTGGTGCAATAATCTTTTGTGGATTAGAATCTGGTTCATTAGATGCATGAAATGACATCAGTTGGTTTGTGTGTATGTGTGCTTGTGAGCAAACGTTTTATTGTCATTTCATCCTGCTGCTTCGGTCCCCCATCTGCTCAAAACCCTTGTATTTCAGATTATATAAACTTTTGTACTTGTGAAAAATTCTTAACATTTTAAATTTCTCCCATTTATTCTTAACCTCAACCTCCTCCAGGTTGCATGGAGTATGCTTCAGTTCCTTTTTTGTCTGGACTACCCTCTGCTCGCAGGTAAAAGTTGCTAATGGGACCAGTGTGCTTTCTTGCGTGAAAATTGAATAATGCTGGTGAATGCAGGGAAAAGTCATTCCGGATGCTGTCAGACATGGCGATGACACTCGAGAGGTCTGAACTGTTCTGGTGGTAGACATTTAAACTAGATGTGCTGTTCTTAGAAAGATCTGTTAATTGCCAAGGGGAAATACAACCCTTAAGTGGTTCACTGGGTGAAACTTTAGCTATAGACGGCTGTTGCACAAATAAATTTTTTATTCAGGCTTTGTGTTATAGTGACATTCACGTTGCACTCTTCTGCTTCCAGTTTCCATGCTGCCATCCCAGTGTCAGATCAGAAAGTGCTAATAAGTGGGGGCTGCAATGCCAAAGGTGCCTTCCAGGATGCATTCACCTTCAACCTGGGTAAGTTACTGTAGTCCTGTCTCCAGGATGGCACCCTTAGGATGTGGAAAAAATTTACTGGCATCCACTTTCTGTCACCCTCCCCCTCCCATTGCAGATACCTTGACTTGGAGCGGAATCAAGCACAGAGATCTTTGCTCCGTGCCCCGGGCAGGCCATACACTTCTCAACTTGACTTACACTCACCTGACGGATGTGGATAAGGCGAGCCAGGGGAAGCACAACCTGTGTGCAGTCCTGATCTTTGGAGGTTCTGACTGTGCTGGCAAGTTCTACAACAGTACCAGTAAGCTCCAGCTAGACCTTGAGGAGGTGAAAGGAATCTCCTAGCACCCATTCTGAACCAATGGAAATTCTACAACAGGAGGAAGAACAGAAAGACTTTGGACTGTCAAGACAGTATTAACCCCTCTGAGGGCTTTGGTACTTGCATTCCTTGTAACTGAGAGGTTATGCAGATTGGAGTTGGCTTTTACATAGGTTTTTTTAAAATCTCATAACTCTTTTGCATTCTCAATATTGCTCCCTTCTCTGTGATGCCTAGGCCATCCCAGGGATAAGATCATGGCATATGATAAAGCACAACATCCAGTCCTAGATTGGTAGCTTCTCAGTTGTTCAGTTTCTAGCTTACAGCTTTAATTAAGGGGAAAGCCACTTGAAAATGAATGGTCAATACTCTGCAAAGTATAACTTTACAAAGTTAAGGGGATCAAGGTTGGGCATGTGATATTTGACATACTAGGAAAACCTTAAAGTAAATATTTCTTCAATGTCTGTCTGTCCTTTTTTTCTTGGCCATGTTGTTTCTCCCTAGTCCTTTTGTTCTAAAAAATGTGTGCTTGCCTCCCTCAGGGAAGTGAAGTACAGATGATATATCATTTCTGCCATGTTGTTGCATTGCTGCTTCTGTTGCTACTTTGTTATACGGAGACCTTGAGCTGCCCATCCCTTTTGTATTCTCTCCGTATAGCAAAGTAGCAGCAGAAGCAGCAATGCCAACGCATAATAATGGAGGGATCCATGGGAAGAAAGTGGTTAAAGAGTAGTTGGTTGAGGCTTCTTTAACCACTTTCTTCCCATGGATGCCTCCACTATTATGCGTCTTACCATGTGAGAGGTCTGATTGGTAGGCAGCAACATTTACTGTGCAAAGCAACAGTTCTTTAAGCATAAACCAAGATGGAGGCAAATGGGAGAGTGCAAATGGAATAGTGGTTTCAGTGTTGGACTATGACTCTAGAGAACAGGGTTTGATTCCTAGCTCAGCCATGAAACCCACTAGCTGATCTTGGGCTAGTGACATGCATTCAGCTTCAAAACAACGCAATGGCAAACCTCCTCTGAACAAATCTTGCCAAGAAAACCAGATCCTATAAGAGAGAGTTTGGGATGCCAAATTTAATTATAATCTGAGACTACCAGGTCTTCTCTCAAAGTGCCAATTCCAATGAGTTTTAACTTTTTGTTGCTATGCTCCAAAATAGGAGCAGAATCCAGCAATAGGATGAGTTGTTGTGAAAATAGGGGACTGATGGAGAATCAGTTTAATTTTTGTTGAACACTGGTAATATCCCTTATTATCCCGATGATGGTGAGGTTGGATTAATCATCTGCTGAGATGATATCAATCCTCCAAAATTTTGCCCAACAAGAGAAAAATCTTTTATGTTTCCAGTTCATGCTACTACTAAAAATGTCTCTCTCACAACTTTAGTACATTTGTGCTAGTGCTGGTTCGGGCTGGTTCACTGGTAGACATTGCACAACAAGATTTGGGAGAGCTCCTGTTGTCAGAATAAATATGAAATAGGCACGGTATCACTGATTGGACAACAGAAAACTGGTTAAGCAGTAAAAGACAAGCTGCATAGGTTTTTTTAACTGCCAGCATTAAACAACCAAAAAACAACAACAACAAAAAAAAAACCAATTTGTGATCAACAGCACAGTATACTCAAAACTTCTAAAATTTGTTTCATGATGGCAATTTTCAAACATGATAATATGCTTTTTCCTTGCATCTCCCTCCCTCATCTTCACTCTTTAGAAGCTGTTGATAAAGCATTCCAAACATATTCTACAGGGTGAGTCTCTTTCTGGTCAAACTTTGCTGAAACTACCCTATAAGAAAAGACAGCAACTTTAGGCTTTTAGTTCTGGAGGGGTATCTGGCTGCCGAGATGGGTGACTTGTCTGGAATGATTCTAATTCAAGTAGAGCTTTGTTGATTTGTCTTATTGTGGGATATGGAGTAAGATCCACTTTATATCTGTTAAAAAAAATTAAAGAGTTAGACTTGGAGTCCGTGATAATTAATACAGCAAATTATGAGAATGAACATCTAGTCTGCAGACATAACCCAATAAAAATAGTTCTTATAAAGAGGCATAAACCAATCTCATCCAAAATAAAATTTGGTAAAAGGTGTTTTTTGTGTGGATTGCCAAAAACTGATAGTCACAAATATGTTATCCTTGATCCTAAGGTACCATAAAGTAATCATGACAAGTAACCATTGATGATATGAATGTATGTTTTTCCAGCTCAAAGACAGCCCTTTAAAACCAGGCACTTAAGCTACAATCTTGGCTTGGAGGTTTATTTATCACCAAGGGTATGCTGAATGGTATGATACAGTCTATCTAAAGAAACACAGTTAAGAGTAAGAAGAAAGAAAAAGAAAAAAAGACCATGGGCGGAGGAGTATCAAATGGCCATAAAGTGATGATTCTTCAAGAGAGATTTATCTGTAATCTTTGGGAAATAACAGGAGGAGGAACCAATTGGCATAGAAAATGATACACTTAAAAAGATGGACTTGGAAAAAAGACTGTAAAACGATCACAATATGAACCTGGCAAAATGGAAAGAACTAGACTGATATGGTTATCAACTCTACAAGGATAGAAGGGCATACTAGGAGGAGAGTCACGTTGTACATGAGAGGGTAGGAGAGAAATGAGAAATCTCAAATTTGCAGACTCCTCCACAGAACTGCTGTGAATGGCAGTACTAGGTCTAAAAAATAATATATAGTATTAGGGGCATACTATTGTTCCCTGACCAAAGTGCTCAGGTGATGTCAAGGTAAAGAATAAAGATTATGTCACCCAAACTCTGGCCTACATTTGTTCAGGTGAGAGAAGGATGTTTATACTTACACGTGCCTGTCTCCCAAGCACCAAGGAGAACATTACCCTTTTTGTAATTTTTTTGTTGGGGGGGGGGGGGAAGAGAATCATGGAATCATAGAGTTGGAAGAGACCACAAGGGCCATCCAGGAGAGAGATTGTAGAAACCAAAACCAAGTCCAGATTCAAGAGTACTTATACAATCTCCAAATTGTCTGCTCCTACACTAGATTATGACAATCTACAAGGGTATCTATCTGCTGGACTGCCTTGCATCACACCAGTTGAGCTGTTGGGTCAAACAGTTTGCAGAGCTCAGTTTTACTTACCTCTCAGCATTGAACACTTGGGGGACCAAGCACAAATCAGCCATAGTCACCTACAGATAAGCATAAATAACTGTCAATACAATTGAGGTTCCAAATACTTATTTTTAAGATCAAGGGGATAACAGAACTTTGCTGTTTTAGAAATATTAAATGATAATGATGATTTTTTAAAAATATGGTTGAAATCTCTGCTCAAAGATCAATTAAATATCCTTGGATAAGTCTTTCTACCTTTTACCATCTGTCCTATGGAAGGCAAAACACTCAGTGTTTTTAATATTTCTATGTAATAGTAATGAAAAAGAGTAGATAGGGGAATATGGCAGCTCAAGGAATAAAAGCAAAATGCTGTAGATAAAAAATACAAAATGCCTTCAAATGGACTGCAATCCTTCACAGTTAGCTGACTTCCTCAGCAAAGTCTATTTAAATATTTGTATGAGTCTAATCGCAAGGGTAGAGGACAGCTTTTATCAAGGCAATAAGACCCAGCAGCATTCAGTACTGTCCTTTAAAGCAGTATTGTCAGCAGGTGGTGATACTGTTTAATTTTGTTGTATCTAATAGATAATATAATTAATTGCAGATGTATTTAGAAGTTCCTGAAATGTCTGGAAAATGTGGGTGCGAGATGAAAAGAGAAGAAAGACTAAGGGAGAATGGTTTGAGTAATGTCACTATTCATTGTATTCATTTTTGCAAGAGGGTGACTGAATTGGAGCAAACATTTACTTTAATGAGTGAAATATAGACTTTGGTTATAGATACTTCAGCAGTGTGGTGTAATGCTTGAGTGTTCGACTGAGATTGTAAGAGGCCAGGGTTCAAAGCTGTGCTTAGCCATGGAAACCTATTGGATGATCTTGGGCAAGTTATATTCCCTCAGCCTTAGAGGAAAGCAATAGGAATCTTCTCTGCATAAATTTTGTCCAGGAAAAGGGTCATCCTAAATCAGTGCTGAGTTGATGGCACATAACAACACAAATAGCAACAACTAGAATACTTACAGTGAACTGAAAGAAATAAGTACATCTTATTAGCATATAAATGTCTTTGGTTTCAAATAGGATCCAACAATAGACTTCAGTGGAAATGGGAGGGAGAAACAACCATCCCCACTCCATATAGCCTCTCAAACCAGCTCTGGAGAGCTGGGCTTTCTTTTGGAACTGATTTTAAGGTGATGCAGAGGAGCATTAGAAAGTTCTTCAAATAAAATGTAGCATTTAGCCCATAGACTGTCATACACCAGAGCACTGCATTGATGAAAATACACTGGTACGAGATTCACTCCTGTGCCAACTCTTTGAAAACTGAAAAGCTCTTTGTTGGCACTCTGATTCATCATATCTTACTGTGTTTCTTATTTTTCTAGCTAATTGGAAGCCTTATTTACTTTACCTCATTCCCAACACAGTACTGTCCAGCTGTTTTCTTTAGAATCTGCTCCAAAGCTGCAGGAAAAGAAAGTGGTAACAATTGTAAACCAACTACTTTCTTTCAATTGCTACATGCCATCAAGTAATTTCTGGCTTATGGTTATCCTATGATGGGGTTTTCTTGGCAAGATTTATTCAGAAGAAGTTTGCCATTGCCTTCCGCTGATGCTGAGAGCATGTGGTTCAAGGGCTTTAATGGATATATTCTCAGATAAGGTCCCCCTCCCCCCCGGTATCCTTACAGAGCGGAGGTAGGCAACGACACAGGTGCTTCTTTTGAACCCTTGATGTCACTTTTGGTATTTCGCATTTTAGGGGGAGGAAAACCACTGCATTTTGTAGCAAAAGGGGACCAAAAACAAACAAACAAAACAAAAACCAACAACCAAAAACAAACTTTGGAAAGATGCAGAATTAAAGGGAGAAGGTCCAGGAGGTCCAAAAAAGAGAGTCTGTGCTTTCTCCACTTATTATATAGGGATAAGAAAATGTAAAATAATCCTACAAAATTTTGAGTATGTTTTGTAAAACAAAAAAACAGGAACACCAGGTCTCAAAGAGGTGTGCATGGTTGCAAAATGTATAATGCAGGCAAGATAACAATATAAGAACAGCTCTACTGAATAGGCCCATGTACCACCCTATTTCCCATAGTGATCAACCAGATGCTGATGCAAAACCAAAAAGCATGAAGTAAAGAAAATAACTCCCTCTTCTCACTGTTCTTCAACAATGGGCTTTCAGAGAAAGCCATTCTTCCTGACTGCAACAAACTAGTGTTTGTTCTCAGTTTTGGCACAACATTTTAAATGTTCATTGTAGGGGTTTTTTTGGTTTTTTAAAATACCCAACAATGCTCTTTTAAGACATATCAGAGATCAGTTTCCACTGGTTGTTGCTCTGGAGAAAGGGCTGTTAGGAATCTCCCTTAGTCTCTAGAGATTTCTTGAACTACAGTATTTTATGCAGCCTAGCCTTTTATCCAACTCCCAGTACAATATAAGACAAAAAAGACATAAAAAGTTTCTGCTCAATTAGCTGATGACTTAAATCCATCTGAAAATGTCATCCAGGGACTCACCTTCAAAGCCAGAAGAAATACAGCGCTGTGCCCACTCTAGCTTCTTTTCTCCCATTTGCTGTAGGACACTCAGATTCTGAGAAGTGTCGGAACAGACTACTGGTTAGTTAGACTGTTTGCAAGTATGGCCCCATCAGACAGGCCAAAATAAAGCTGCTTCGGGTCACTTTGGAGGTATGATGTTTAAATGATGCATGCATCCTAAG
>NC_056522.1:341689022-341738870 GCF_019175285.1 Sceloporus undulatus | reverse complement strand
CCTATGAAACACATCTGTGAGACTGGTTCTATTGGGTGACATCTTTTCCTGAACCTTTTCCCCAGCAGTTGGTCATTCTATAACTTTTAAGATCTGATACACGGAAGTGATTGTTTTCCTCTTTCGTTTTCATTCATGTGCCCTTCGGTGCATTTTATTCCTGTACCATTCTGGACTGTATAAGGATTTGCAAACCTGTGGACAACAGCTATCATGTTTGTACTGATCTTACATAACATGCTTTGGGAACATTTCTGGGTAAAGAATAAGGTTAAAATGTTTGAAATAAAGAAATCATACTACTATTTGTGTTTTCTCTTTTTAAAATGGTCTGTTTTTTAAATTGAGAGATTTAATATATTTTAATCTTTTTAAACATTTGTAATGATTTATTGTTTAACTTGATTTTATTTTAATTTGCCCTGAGATCTTCAGATAAAGGGTGCAATATAAATATTTTAATAAATAAATAAATTTAGAAAATACCGTGTGATCACAAGATGGGAGGGAGCTTGGGGACAAAAAGCAATGTTTTTGTGAATTGGACTTGGCCCTTGCATATCCTTTTTCCTATCGCTCCATTGCTCTCTTTGATCAAATGGAATTTTGAAGTGCTACAAAAACCCTTCCGAGTATGATAGTGCAATGAGTAATATGCTGTGAGCACTCAGTAGCAGAATTGCATCACTGTTATGCGTGTGAAAATATTTGTCATTTGTGGGCCCCAATTAGGTACTGTTGTCCCTTGGCCTGGCCTAATCCACACCAGTTTCGCTAATGCACGGTTTTCAGAGATTAATAATCAAATGTTTAAGAAATAACATGCTAGATAACTATTTTTTTAATGACAAGGAGAAAGGGACTTCACAGTTTGCTTTCAATGAAAGAGACATCCTTTTTGAGTTTTTTGGCATAACAAACAGTTATTTGGTTAACTTCGGGCCATACAGACAGGCCAAATAAAGCTACTTCCAGTCAGTTGGAGGTTGCTGTTTTAATGATGTATGCATCCTTAAGCGGACGGAAGCTGCGCCAAAGCTACGCTGCACCACCTTAGGACTGGGAGCGTGGCTTTGGTGTGGCTTCCAGCCATTAGGATGCATACATCCTTAAACATACCTCCAAACTGACTGGAAGCAGCTTTATTTTGGCCTGTCTGTATGGGGCCAAGATTATTTTTCTGCCCTTATTACTGACCAGATAAAGAACCATTTAAAACCTAGTATGGAACAAGAACTCTGGTGTGCAGCTACCTATAATTTTTTAAAAGAAGTAATATGATTGGAATAAATAGTGTAACATACTAAGTATTTTCACTATTAATGCTAACAAGTTAATTTTGGGAGCTCAGTAGGATTAACAAAACATTTTTAACATCCCAAGCTCTTCTATTTTGTTCATAATTTCTTTGTGATTTGCTCTCAGCAGCAGCAAGTGACCATAGCCTTGGGCAGCTGGGCCAATGTACCAAAATTGCAGAAGAGAGAATGGGTTTGATTAGAATGAATCAACAAAAACTTCTTTCTTGCATTTTGCCCAATGCTCTATATTACTTGTACCTGAAGCTTTAGGACTCTGGAAGCAGGGGTACTGAGCAGCAGGAGGAGGAAAACAGGAATTACTGCCAACACAACCTGCTCTGTTCAAGAATTACCTCCATCTTCCTGAAGCCATTTGCAGCCAGAGTTACTGGACTCTGATCCAAAACTGTTAAATGAAAGACAGGTAGCATTGGCAACAGGACAATTACCTGCAAGGGTTGAATCCCAGTAACAATGTGATCCGAGATCATCCGAACCTGAGCTCTCTTCTTTGGATCCTGAGGTAGAATCCTAGGATTTGGCCTTGTCTCCTCCAGGTACTCTATTATGGCCAGCTGAAAAAGAAGAAACTCTTTAAAAAGAATGATCCTTGTAAGAATATAAAGAAGGAAGGCAGTCCTCTGATGCAGGTCAAGGAAACTGGATCTACTTGTCTAGAGCAAATCCAGAACAAATGTCTTTAGTAGTGATTCTATGCATTGTGTAAACAACGAACCCCATGCCCACCAATTAATGTGGTGGGATCTTATTTAGCTGGCAACACCTTTAGGTTGCATTAGATTTTTCAAACAACGTACTGTTACTTCCACTTTGGATCGTTTCCGTATCAATAGATCTGAAGCCTGGTATTCAAATGGGCTATTTAATACTGAGTGCAAAGTCCTTAGTCTGAATAGCAAAACTAAGTAAATGTTTAATAGAAACTGTTTACTCACCGACTGTGACAGGGTGATGCCATCAATTTTGAGAGCAGGGACTTGCTTCATTGGATTTACTGCTTGGAATTCTGGAGACAGCTATGGAGACAGGACAGTTCCTAAGACACTTTGGCTCTTGTATTGACAATTAGAAAAGTAAAGTTTTCACTTTGAAGTAAAAGTTCTTAAAGCTAGGAGCTCAAGGGTATACAGGCTGATACTCATATTATCCCATCCATATAGATGGATAACACCCCACATACCATCATGGTCACAAACTGCACCCTCCTATTGTAAGTTCCACTAATAAGAAATTTCTTCTTCTTTCTCCACAGGATATGGCATACAATTTTAGAATATTATCCTCCTGTGAGACACGGCTCACAAATGATTACCACATCCTTTTGTTCTATGTTCAACATGTAGCAATTCCATGGTTCCTTTTGCTCAACAGACGAGACCTCCAGAGTAAAATCACAACAGCACAGTCACAATACACTACACATTCATTTCCAGTCTCTCTGGATCAGTGGGCAACTATTTGATTTGGCATTTGGGGCTCAGGTTCTTCGCCAAGGTACTTGTCCTTTGGCTTCACCAGTTTACTCTCTTAGGTGCATGGATGAAGGGTTGCAGATAGTTGGTCTTTTTTGTTTTTTAAAAAAGGTAAAGAACTGTGCAGATTCTCAGTATGCTTTAAGGTTAGAGCCAGAGAAGACTCATTCACAGCTGTTTAGAAATACTGTGGAAGCATTGGTTTTGCCTCCATCCAATGAAAGCATGCTGACTGGGAATAGAGCACGGGTGAGGATTGTGAGGCCTTGTAAATAGTGGACTCTAGTGTCTTGTCCTAGTCACCTTAGCCAATAATTGGAAATGCCGAGAACCCTAGACTAACAAGATCAAGAGGGCCCCACTATTCCCACCTCAGCCATAGAATCATAGAGTTGGAAGAGACCACAAGGGCCATCCAGTCCAACCCCCTGCCATGCAGGAATTCTCAATCAAAGCATACCCGGCAGATGGCCATCCAGCCTCTGTTTAAAGACTACAAAGGAGGGGGATGCCACCACTCTCAGAGGGAGTTTGTTCCACTGTTGAATAGCCCTTACTGTCATGAATTTCCTCCTAATGTTGAGGTGGAATCTTTTTTCCTGCAGCTTGCATCCAGTGTTCCGGGTCCTGTTCACTATAGTAACTACAGAAGCAGTATCTCTACAGAAGCCTGATTTGTACTCATAAGTAAAGGTCTGTTGGATCCTGTTTCCCACCATGGTCAACTAGATAGCCATGGAAAGCCTGAAAGAGAGTATGAAGCCAATAGCCCTCTCCCAGTATTAAATTTCTGCAACTAGTATTAAAAGGCATTCTATTGAAAATCCTATCAATTTTAATATAAAAAGGGAGGTGATTGGGGAAAAGGTGTATAGCAACACCTTTAAGACTAATTTGTTTATTTTAGTAGGGTAAGGCATCAAACTCTGTCTGATCTTGGAAGCTAAACAACAATGGGCCTAGTTAGTACTTGGATGGGAAACCAGAAAGGAATACCAGGGTACAAAAGGCTATCTTTCAGAAGAAGCCAACAGCAAACCACAGTTGAGTGTTTCTTGCCTAAGAAACCCCTACAATTCATGCAATCACCGTAAGCTGACAGGCACCATAAATTGAAGGCACATATATACAGAGCAGTATAGTGATATCTTTAGGACGAGATAATTTGTTTATCTTCAGGTATAAATGCAGTTACATCACAGGGGGGCAGGTCAGAATGACTTATGATACAGAAGATTCTAATCATCACATCAAAGCATACTCATTTTAGCACCTGTTAGCTGTTGTAGAGGCCTCCCACATTTTCTATGCTGTTGTCTCTAAAGTGTGAAAGCAATTCTGTCTGGGTTCTTAAAGATGCTGCTAGTTTCTTTTACCTAGTACTTCCTTTATTTTTTATACAAAAATAAACACAGGATACAATTAATTTTCATACTCTTTTAAGAACTCGAGGCTTTAAAGGACACAGGATACTTTCAGTCAAGGTCGACTTGAGGGCAGTTAGCAACAACAAAAAGAGGTGCTATTTCAAAAGCCATCATCATTATAGAAAATCTAAATCCTCTTCTCCATTAAGGTATCTGCAGATAGAGCTGCAAAATACTTGCAGTGGCTTCTAATTCACATAAGGCCAGGTATCACATGGCTTCCTCCTACCTTCTCCCTGTATAGACTTACTGCAGCTCTCTTCTTACCTGCTGCCCTCCATTCACAAGATTTACAGGAGCTGAATCATAGGCAATACCCTTCAGAGCCAGTGCTATCAACAGAAAAAGGACAGTTATCTATTTCAATATTTACCTATTTATAACTTTTCCCCCTAAAAAAATCCCAAAACACTATTTTGCAGTAATCTTCCAGTAAAGGAATAAGTTATAACTGCACAACAGAAAAACAGACACCTAAAGGATAACATCATGAGAAATTTTTAAAAATATTGATTTAAGAATTATGTAAGATCAAACAGAAATAAAAACCACTGTTTCTGAACAAAACAAAGCAAAAACAGGGCCTACCAACTGACTGAGGCTCTATACAGGCCGGCCTGAAAGGCCAGCCTGGGGACAGACTCAGGGCATTGGGTCCACATGACACATGCCCTTGACTTCACCCCAAAGGTGCCATGATGCTGTGTGCCCCTCCACATGATGTGCAGTGTCATGACGCCCCTCTGGTGCTGCGTCCAGATGACATAGCGCTCAAGGGCACCACATAGCTGCGCCACCATGGCTATGGTGCCCTTTTGAGGGCACAAAAAGGAGTAACTTTTTGCAGCTCCTTTTTGTGCCCTTGAGAGGCCGAATTTGAGGTTGCCACAACCCCTTTCTGGCATGAAAAGGGGTGGCTGCATGCAAATCTTCTTTGCATATCCTCCCACCCTGAGGCCCTGCCATCTACAACAGAACAATACACAGATTAACATGGAAATCACTCTTCCCCACCCAGGATCACACAGTTTGTGTGTATGTATACACACGCACACACACCCAACTCTCTTCCATGCCAGTATTCTCTGAAGATGCAAGCCACAGATGCTGGTGAAACATCAGGAATAAACTCTTCTAGAACATGGCCACATTGCCCGAAAAACCCACAAAAACTATGATGTCGTCCATGAAAGCCTTAGACTTCACGAACTGTCTTATACTAAATCACAACACTGCTTAGTCTTGCTCTGTATTGTCTATATTGACAGATAGTGGCTCTTCAGGGCTTCACCTGTAACTAGTGGTACCACAAATTGAATTTAAGACCTTCTGCATATAATCATGTCATCTGTAACTGAGCCATGGCTCTTCCCCAAAAGTGTAGCCTTTTTCCTCTCCACTGCAAGACTTTCCCCCCCTGAAAACTAAATCGCTGGACCAACAAGCCACACCAGTCTTTAATGCCCTGTAATCCGAAGGGACTCATCCAATGTTAGGAATATTCACTGGCTCTGGGATTTAGACTCTGCTACTAGCCAAGGCTACCATTGTTTGCATTGCTAGATTATATCAGGGTAAAGGTTTAGCTGACAGCACTCTTAAACCAAAGAGGTCCAGAATCCTTTGCATATTATGTGTTCTAGTGTGGATATTTTAAAAGTGCAGTAACTGCAAACAGCTGGACTAGACCTTTCTCACATCTAGAAAGTATGTTTCCAATTAATCTCAGCCCTGGGATATAAAGAGAAACAGCCAAATAAAGCAGCCGCCACACAAAAATCTTCAGATTACAGAAAGATTTCAAAATTACTAGAATGTATGTAATACAATACAGAAGTAACTATGGGCTGTATCCCAAACATTTTTGCCATTTTGTGTGTAAATTAGGGACAGGTAATCTGTGATCCTCCATATGTTGTACTTAACTTCCACCAACACCAAATAATGTGGCCAATAGTAATGGATGATGGAAGTTGCAGTTCAACAACATCTGAAAGGCCATTAGTTCTTCATTCTGGTAGAAATGAGTATGATAGGTATATACACTGCATATATGAGCAGAACCAACAGCAGCCTCCAAATGGTTTGCTTGCATTGAAAAAGATGGTGCAAGTTGTTTTCAAATGGACACACTTTTAAATCTATTGATAGTTTGATTACATGTTAACATCTGTATATTTTAATTTTTTAAAGCCACCTTGAGATTCAGGACTGGGGAAAAGGCATAATATACCATAAAGAAATGAAGGGTAGCTATTGCACATGATAATCTGCAGGTAGGTTGCATATTTCCATTTTTTATATATGGACTGATCCTAGCTATCTTCTGTCTATCCAAAAGCTTTCTTCATCAAACGACAAACTCTGCTCCTTCTTCCTGTTCACCAAGGTAAAGAATAGGACATCTCGTGCTACATTCCTATACAATATACCACTTGCTTGGGAGAAAGCCCCCAATGGGTAGACGCATATATAAGATTGCCGTATCAGTTTCCAGAAACGGTTGATGTTGCTGCTCTGTGATCTAATCCGTCACTGCACTTTAGTAACTAAATCTAAACAACACTGAACTGGACAGCGAAAGGATTCAGCAATTATCCTTACCAATTCGTACCCTCCAGGAGCAGGAGCTTCTGAAATAAGTATAAAGAACTGGCTACAAGGATGAAAAAAAGAGGAAAATATTACAGTTGGAATTACATTAGAGTCACTAAAATACAAGTACAATGTTGTATTAAATGCAAACCATTTTTATTAAAAGTAAAAATGGCAGCTTTTCATCCTGTTCTGCTCAAAATGGCACCATTTGGCCCCAAGTATTCCTGTTATCAGCATTCCCCAACCCGGTGCTCTTCAGATACACTACAACTCCCAACCCATTCCCATCCAGCAATGGCCAAATTTGCTAAGAATGGTGTGAGTTGTAGTCCAATAAATAAAATGACACCAGTTTGGGGAAGGGTGCTATTTACAATGTAAAACCCTGTAATTTTCCACCATTCCCCCCCCCCCTCCGCCCCAGCTATATCTCCCACAGATATCAGTAGATTGCTTTCAAAACATTCAGGGACAGAAGGTGACTCAGAGAAAAGCATGTTCTTAGTACTGTAGCTACTGCTCCAAAGAAGTGTCATGTACAGTGGGAAGGACAATCAGTAATCCAGCGACATTAGGCAAGCTTGCCAGTCACTATATACCTGTTTTTTCTCTCACCTTTGTAGAAGTCTCCATGCTTTCTATGTGCAGTAATTTTCGGAATGAAAGCCAACTCAGAGTGTGCTGCAAAAGTGGGGATGGCAGAGTGGGAGGAAGGGAGGAATTTCTCTTGCAGCCAATCAAAGGAGTTTCATAATCCCACCCTTTAGCTTTCAGATTGCAAAAGACAGAAAGAGAACTATCCAGATCTCTCATTCCTTGTACATATCAGACAGAAAAGGCTACAGCTGTCACTGTGTTTATTGTGCACACACGTTTATGGAACAACAGGGAAACAATTCCTATGCTCTTGCCATCTATAATGTGGTGCCACAGGAATGTTCATGCTCTTCTCTGGGCCCACAACAAACTCCAACTCCCAGAATTCCATAGCCTTGAGCCAGGGCAGCGAAGGCGGTGCCAAACCGGGCTATTTCTCCAGTGTGAATGCAGCCTCTAGACTAGAAAGCTCTTTCCCAGCATCTTTGTTGTTGTTGTAAGGGTAAATACCTTGGCTATCGCGGCACACATCTTCCGCACTCTCCCTTTGTAGCGCTTCTGTCCCTCTGAAGGCTAAAGCTGAGTCCTTTTCACACACCTGTTTTATGTTTCTTGCTCTGAAAGGGCGTCCTAATGAAGCAGGTCGTTCATGGTTGGATGCTTTCCTGGGAGGTCGTTGGGATTCTGGGAATTGTAGTTTCGTTTCCTTTCTTTGTCTCCAGGGTCCAAAACTGCAGAAATAATCCATTTTGTGGAGAGGACTGCCAAGCCCTTTCTTGTGAATCTCTCTGGAGGACCCTAAGGATTCCCAGAGATGATATTAATCACATCCAAATAATCAAAACTGTCAACTCACATTTATTTATTTATAAACTTTGTCTCCCAGTCTGGCCACTTTGGGTCCTGTAGGGGAGGGAAAAGGGGCATATAAATAAAATGGGCGGAAAATGGGGAGGGAAAAATAGATATAGGGTGGGGGACACTTGGCTGAAGGAGAGACTTATCCGTGTGGAAGGGACCTGGGAGCCCAAGGAGACCACGAGTTGAACATGAGTCAACAGTGTGATGCGGCAGCTAACAAGGCCAATGCGATTCTAGGCTGCATCAATAGAAGTATAGTGTCTAGACCAAGGAAAGTAATAGGGCCACTCTATTCTGCTCTGGTCAGGCCCCACCTGGAATACTGTGTCCAGTTCTGGGCAAGAGAAGGTTAAGAGGTGATATGACAGCCCTCTTTAAGTATTTGAAGGGATGTCATACTGAGGAGGGGGGAGCAAGCTTGTTTTCTGCTGCTCCAGAGAATAGGATACAGAGCAATGGATGGCAGTTACAGGAGAAGAGATTCCACTTCAGCATTAGGGGAACTTCCTGAGAGTAAGGGCTGATCGACAGTGGAACACATTCCTTCCTCAGAGAGTGGCGGAGTCTCCTTCCTTGGAGGTCCTTAAGCAGAGGCTGGAGGGCCATTGGTCGGGGTGCTTTGACTGTGGGTTCCTGCATGGCAGAATAAAGGGGTGGGACTGCAGGGCCCTTGCGGTCTCTATGATTCTGTGAGGAACCCTGTTTTTCCCTCACAAAGTCTGGGTCACGTGCTCTTGGGCCCTTCCGAAGGACTTCACCTCCCGTGGTGCATTGCGCCAAAAACGGAAGCGAAGAGAGGTGGGGGAAGGCGGGACTTCCGGGCGCGGATGCCTGTGGCAGTGGCGAACAAGGCCGGCCTGGCCGTGCTGGGCCTGAGGCAACGGAGGGCGCTGAGGCTGGCGAGTGGAACAGGAGCGGCGATAGCAGCAGCGGAGGCGGCGGCTCTTCCCTCCGCCCCGCGGCGCCGGGGCTGGTTCTGGGTCCCGCTTGCCTTAGTCACTCTCCTCAGCTTCGCCACTCGCTTCTACCGCCTGCGGGAGCCTCCGCACATCTGGTAGGGGGCGGGGCGTGGTTGCCATGGAGACGGGGCGGGGCTAAGTGTTCGACGGGGCGGGGCGACCTGCAGGGAATGGCGGTTACGTTGAATAAGGCAAATACAGTACCCGTTTCCTGAGGCGCCAGGCCCGCCTCTGGGCTGAGAGCCGCTCCTAAGTCCTCCCTGAGGGCATGGTTCTCATTCCTTTCTAATGATGGCGCCGTCTGGAAATCTTGGCCACGATCTCAGGCCTTTGCCAGGGAAATAACCGTTTAATCCCCGTGGGAGAAAGCCCTAAGCCTGCCCTCCCCTGACGGGGCACCCTCTGAGGCCGACTGCTGACTTGCCCGCGGCCTCTGGGCCTCCTTCCAAGGAACCCAGGAATACGACTTTCCCCAAGGAAGGGCTGGCGAAGGGCTGGGACAGACCCGCCTGAAAGGCCAGCTTCCTGGCAGCTGGGGGCATGGCCTTTAGACAGGGCCAGCTTTTTTGATCCTGACTGCCCCCTCCTTGTGATAAAGCCCTTAGGAGCTGGGTATGCCAAGCCTGGAGGAGAGAAGGATAAGAGGTGATAGGAGAGCCCTCTTTAAATGTTTGAAGGGGTGTCACATTGAGGAGGGAGCAAGCTTGTTTTCTGCTGCTCCAGAGAACAGGACCCAGAGCAATGGAAGCAGGCTCCAGGAGAAGAGATTCCACCTCGACATTAGGAAGAGCTGTTTGATAGTGGAGCACACTGCCTCAGAGACTCTTCTTCTTTGGAGGTTTTTAAACAGAGGCTGGAGCACCTGACCCTGCCATGGCCATGCCTCCCTGGCTTCATTTTAAGGCCAGGTGAAAATTAAAGTGTTTCGTGGCACTCCTGTGAGTTTCCTGTAGTGCTCTGGGGCACCGCAGCACACAACTGAGGAAGACTGGGCTAAATGAAGCAAGATCTAGGCAGTCTCAGTCTTGAAGGCATGGCGTTATATTTAAGTAAAGAATGCTTGAACTGTGTGTACAAGTCATAAAGGTTTTCAACGAACCTGAAGCTAAAGCATAAATAACCTTATTTTTTTCCCCTTTCCTTTTTAGTTGGGATGAAACACATTTTGGAAAGATGGGAAGCTACTACATTAACCGGACCTTTTTCTTTGATGTACATCCACCTTTCGGGAAGGTAAACTGCTATCATCAATTTTTGAACAATGCAGGAACCAGTAAACTTACTTGACTACAAACCACTCTCATCCTGATACAGTTCCACCTACATTAGGTAACATGGACATTCCCATGACGTTCCATCGCAATGACTGGTGTTTCTGAATGCTGTCGCTTTCAGCTTTTGCTTTAACATAACCACTCCAGAGGAAAGATCGTCTGACCTACTGCTTTTCTTATTCTAGCTGGTCAGATACCTATGAGAAGTTATAAGGAGAGTATGATAGTGCTGATAGCTATTTCCCATTTTTGTTGTCTGCTCTCTGATAACCAACGTTATATATTCGTCCTTCCATGTTTGTAGTTTGACTTCTGCGGATTTAATTATTCATGGGCTTTATTAATATGTTCTCTCTAGCAATATCTAAGTCCTCCAGCACAACTCTCTGGTCAAATTTAACCAAAAGTTGTACTGAAGGACCTAGAGGTTCCTAGAGAGGACTAGGCATTTGTAGCTCCTGCAGCGCAAGTCTATGGTCAGTGTCTGATATGTTGACCACAGAGTTGCACTGGAGGACCTAGAGATTTCTAGAGAGGTGTTCTCTCAGGTAAAAACATAGTGTTTGGTGGTTTTTCCACATTCACGGGAGTCCTGTGCCCAAACCCAAAGAAATTTGGAGGGACAAGTGTATTGCCTTTAAAAATAGAAGTTTCATTTCTGGTAGCTGTAGCCAAAAGCAAATGTTGTAACTGTCCTTTGTAAACATAGCAAATTACTTATCCAAATTACAATGTCCTCAGTTTAATCATCTTGTCTTTTGTTTATTTTAACATTATTCTGTATATGCCCCAGTTGCAGTGATAGGCTAGTTACATTTACTATTGCTCTGTGGCAGCTTGCTCAGATTGCTACAATGTGTTGTACTTGGCACGATCTTTGAAACTGCAGTTTGTGCAAATGTCCCAACTGGTTTGCTGATTGGTGCTAGGCAGTGTGATTGCTCTGAGTAACAAAAGAATCACTTTTTTACTGGAATAAATTTCCAAGATTTTAAATAATCTAGAAACCCTTCTTAGAGATCCCCTGCCATCAGAGATAAGATTGGGATCATTGGAAATGGAATCCTATCAGTTGTAGCACAGAAGGTGTAGACAGACAGCCCTAAAGGGATGGCGTCATCCTGCAACTTTGAGCACTGGATCAGGATTGTGGCAACTGCAGGCTGCAGCCCTGATCTCGGAAAAAGTGCAGTTTTGCCACTGCAGCAGCACTTTTCAGCATTCCTTTTGGTGTGTGGCGTCTCGTTACCGCACTGCTAGAGAACTGCAACGCTGCCCACCATCTGGTCAGACAGGTGGCATGATGGTGGCTTGAGAGCGGAATCAGGGAGTGCAGCGTGCAGCTGCCTTGCCCCACTCCACCTCGATGTTGGCCCTTTTGACTGGTCTGTTTAGCCTCTGAATCTTTCCCCCAAAGATACTTGCCTGGTATTAAGTCAGTTTACACTTTTGCGAGCAGGTGAATTCATTACTTATGTTGGATTAACAATGGATTTGTTATTTTAAATGCTGAAATACATATCTCCTCTTCTAGTTATCTTGCCTTAAAAATGGATCAGTTATTCAAAGTGGGTGGATTAATGCAGAAACAGTCCTGTAAACAGTTATGATTTGAGGCAAATGCTGCCTCCCTCCCTCCCCTGCCCTCCACTTTTGAGTTTACTTAAACTCAAATTGGACCTGCAGTCCATCTCTGCGAATATTTGCAGTTTGGGACTCTTGTGGACTATGTGATAGTGTCTAGTTTTACATCTGGAAATCATGGGGGTTTCCAGTAATAATCTTTCCAAATCCTACACAACTTAGGGCCATATGTCTGTTTAACTGCCTTCTCCTAGAGCAAGCTCCTGTTCTCTGAGATCTTCAAGTGCCATTTCCCCTGGATATGTGGAAGGGATGACTAGGGAAGAACCTGTTTTGTGGTGCCTTTTTGCTATTGTTGTGGTCTCCTGAAAAGAGAGTTCCCTGTTCCCAGAATTTTGCTATGTAAGTTTATTGTTGTGTGTCTTCAAATTGTTTCTGACTTATGGGACCCCAAGGCGACCTTACAGTGGGGTTTTCTTGGCAAGATTTGTTCAAAAGGAGCTTGCCTTTGCCTTCCTCTGAAGCTGAAAGAGTGTGACTTGACAAAGGCCATGCAATGAATTTCGATGGCTGAGTGGGAATTTGAATCTTGGTCTTCAGAGTCACAGTCCAACTCTCAAACAACTACACTACACTGTTTATCATTATGTAAGAACCATGTGGGAAAATAATTGTTTTTCTAATATTTTAAGAATCCTTTTGATATTTGCATTTTTATTTTCTTACCTGTATAAGCTTATTCCAGGCTTCTGTATGTTTTTGCAGTTATAATTATTGGGTTTTGTTTTGTTTTGTTTTAATTGCATTTGTGTTAGCTCTCATGAGAACATGATACTTGTGGTGTGGAATATAAATGGCATAAATAAACATCCAGTGTTGCTATCTGCACAGTGGTTCCTTGCCATGATCTCTTACCTTCTCTTTCCTGTTTTCTGCCAGTACCACTACCCCAGATAGTCCCCCCCCCCCCCATTTCAGGAAGATGGGAAGTGAACCTGGGAGAGAAATCAGGATACTTCAACATGAACACTTGTAACAGTACAGCTGGTTTTTGTGCCATAGAGCAGGAATGCATTTGGTCTGTTTGTTGCTTTTATTGTATAACTACAGCTTCTAAAACATTTTCATGGAAGGTACTCTGGAAAAGCTCAAGAGTTGGGCAACAAGCCCATTAAAGAAAATAATTAACAGAATGCATTGATGATTGTGTTTTATGAATGTATTGAAACAGCAAATTTCAGTCCTAAATTTAAATGTTGCATCTTCACAGTTTGTTAGCACATTGTTTGACCTGATTTATTTCTGGCATTCTGGTTCATTAAAGTTGGATCTCTTATCTCTTTAGATGTTGATAGGACTTGCTGGCTACCTTAGTGGCTATGATGGAACATTTCCTTTCCAGAAGCCAGGGGACAAATATGAACACCATAACTACATAGGAATGAGAGGGGTAAGATAAATAGACGTATGTAAAGAGCCAGAATTCATATCTGGAGAAGAACATGGGGGCTAGATTTAGAACTTGTAAAAATCTCTCCCTTATTCCCTGTACTATCTGATAGTGGGAGTATTGTTAGCAGAATTCTGCTTTAGAACTGTGCTGATAAGGGATGGAAATCCTAGATCCAAGCTGGAAAGATTTTAAGTACTCTACATGTTTTGATCATAGGATATACTGAATGAATTAATGATTTATTGAATTAGTCTGCAGACTACAAATGATGAAACAGTTCAAATAAAAATAGTATGATACAATTACCATCAAAACCTATTGAATTGATATTAAGGTAACAGTGACCCAGCATACAACTGTGCAAATTATGCAGACTTGCACCACATTTTCCTGAAATTGGCAGCCTCGAATGCAAAGAGGGCCACCTTCTGAGACAAAGACTGATTAGAACTGCTCAGAAAGAAAAAGAGTTTTTTTGGCACATGACAGTTGCTCATGTTGGTCAGAAAGGGGCCCAGGTAATGCTCCCTGCAGCTTGAATAAAGATGACACTTGAGTAGATAATGTGCTAGGCTACTTGGCCACCACATATACACAACCTATCTATAAATGGAACATCTTTAAATTATCCATGGAGGAGTGTTAATGGGATATACTTACAGGATATACTGTAAGCCTACTACCCCTCTAAAGGTGTATCTTAAATCATTTGAAGGATATTAAAATGAACACTTCTAATAAAAATCTTAAAGATGGTAGGGGTTGAAAAAGCTATTAGAAATACTGCTTTTGCAGTTTTTCTGTGACTGATTAAACTGCTAACTATAATCAGCCTTGCAGTGAACAGGGAACCTGTTTCCCAATGGGATGTACGTCTACTAGCAAGTGGTGTCTCTTTTCTCCGCCCTCCAAGGCATTACTGTACCACCATAGTTCGGACCTGTAAACAGATGAATTACTCACTGGTACATCAGCAGGCTATGTTGGGAAATGGGGAAAAAAAGAGGAAACAAGTTCAGTGTCAGAAGGGCCAGGAAAGATAAGGGAAGGAAGGAAAAAGACCTCACAGAGAGGTGTAAATGAACTTGGAGTCATAAAAGTTGGGGAACAAATGTTCCCAAGTCATTATGTAAAGGTCTTGAGATCATGGTGAAAGAATATAGGTGGGACTCCATTCATTTTTAGTGTACTGAATTTTGTCAATTGGGTTATGGAACAACTACATCTGCACGCTTGGGTTTCTTTCTGTTGAGTTAGCAGAAAATGCTTTCTATAGAAGTTAAGATGGGGCAGAGGTGAGATGAATCAGATTTATGACTTCTGTCAATTTTATTTGATTTGTGAAAGTAACAGCTTTTTTGTCCTTTACACAGAAACACTCAGTGGATTGGTTTGAGCCGCCTTGAGTCCCTGTACTGGGAGGAAGGCAGGATAGAAATAAATAGAATAAATAATAATAATAATAATAATAATAATAATAATGATAATAATTTGAGTATTTTTTACTAATGTAATGTAGTGTTGTGACTGTGAAACAGTACAGCTTAAGAAGATTATATAGGACATGTGCATTGTCATTGCCTTGTGAAAAGTGTTTTTTCTTTCTTCATCAGTTCTGTGCATTCCTTGGTTCATGCCTGATTCCCTTCTGTTACCTCACGGTTTGGGAGCTATCTAAATCATTGCAGGCAGCAATGCTCACAGCTGCCTTTCTGATCTTCGGTAAGCAACTTTTTCATGTAGCAACTCTTTTTATTTCAAAGAGAAAGATCTATGAAGGAACTGGGGTTGAAGGAAAGTTAGGCCCGGTACAGATGGGCAAAATGTGGCATGGTGGCGGCGTTACTAGGGTTAGGGAGCGCACACCATGCAGACGCTCCCTAACCCTAGTACGTACTGGCGGTGTCAAAATGGCGGCATCCAGTATATACGGGTGGTGCCATTACGACATGGCAGATGCATAGCGTCCGCACGTCGCATCGCGCTTGTGACATAATCAGTGTGTCATTTGCGCACTTGGGTATTGCAAGTACAACGCAAAAAGAGCCCGCTTTTTGTGGGTTCTTTTTCCGCCGGCGGGAAGCCTCATGGTTTGGCAGCTGAGGCTTCCCTTTGGCGGAAATCAAAGTGCCGGAAGGCCGCCCTTTTTGGGCAATCTGTTCTGCACCATAGTTGCTCATAGGTTTTTTCAGTCATGTAAGACTCTTATTTGTTTCATTGAATGTATGGCTTAGTATCTTAACATGGGTTCAGATCCTTGGTCAGACTTGGCTTCACTTAGAGTTCTTGGACAAGTCTGTTGCCGTTGTACTTTTGTTTTTCAAACTTTTCAGTGGTATCAACTCACTTCAGGAATATGGCAACAGATGGAGAACTTTTCTATTTTTCCAAGCTGCTCAGCTTAAAAAACACATTTTAGTACTTTTTTGGACTTTGGGCTTTTCTTATTTTGATGTCTTCTTTTTAATTTTATGTTTGCTTTGTGTTTTGGTAACCTGAACACCTTGATGGTCCATGATTTCATCAGTATAGGGGATCCCTCCGATGATGCACATCACACCTCTTCTGTACTGTTGCTGTATTCATAGGTGCTGGCCAAGTCATCACCTGGTACCCAAGCTGTAATTTAATTTAATGACTCTCACTATTCTCCTATCAAGGAACAGAAGGACACACATTCTTCTGTCAAGGGTGTGTTTAAAATCTAACCTATTTGGTAGAACCTGGCAGAACTAGTGTTTTGCTGAAGTAGCCTTTGAGAGCCAAGGGTCACCTCCAAATGACAAAGAAGTGACAGATTAAGGCGCGTTACAGACCGCCCAGAACGGGTGGTCTGCCACCGCCTCCATTTCTGCCGCCAGGAAGCTGCAGCCTCTAAACGGGGAGGTTTCCCGGCGGCGGAAAAAGAAGCCGCAAAAAGCGGCTTCTTTTTGCACTGCACTTGTGATGCACGAGTGCGCAAATGGCACACTCGTGATGTTGCAAGGCAAGGGGGACGTGCGGACGCTAAGCGTCCGGCACGTAAAAATGGCAGTGTCCGTGTGTATAGGGCGCCGCCATTTTTACGCCCCCATCACGTGCTAGGGGTGAGGCTGGTATGGACTCTAGGTCCTCGGCCAACCCCTAGCACGTGACGGGGGCAGTGCAAAGGCCCGTGTGGAATGGGCCTGTGATTTTGTGAAGCTTGTATTTTTGTATTTTAAATTTTTTTTATACTTTACCCAGATAATATATTATTAATGGTTATTATAATATTTTTGCTAACTAAATAGTAAGCTATAAGGAACATTGAGAGTACTGCAAACATGAGAAAAGTAAAGGTGGGTTTTCTCTTTCCAATTCATAGACAACCTAGCTGTGTACAATGTGTACATTGTAGTGGTAAGGAAGCAAAGTGTTTTTAAGAAGACTTTCTTTTTAAGCAGAGGCAGTCTAAATTATTTGGAGAGATGACAACAGAAAAGATGAGGAAAGCATTTTTTTTTTTTTTAGAAATGGGAGCTTTAAGAAAGGAAGGAGCAGGTCTTAAATTGAAGCAGTGATAGGAAGTGGCAAAATAACCCAGATATTAGGCAGGACAACAAGGAGGAACTGAACGTATCAAATTATATACCTAGGAAACAGTTTCTCTTATTGGTGAATAGTATCTCTGACAAGGAAAATAAAATGTGTGTGAGTATGAGGGAGTTGAAGTGAGAGCATTGTAGGTGCTGTTAAGTTTAAATTTCAGAATGGAACTCATAAAATGCTTATCTTTTTAGAAAGGCATTGCACTGTATATAATTCCTGAAACTGCACATTTTGTTTTACATGGGAGTTCAGTTAGTAAGGAAATGCATTCACCTCTGGCATTTTATGCATAGGCAGCCTCCTAAAAATCATTGATATAAGCAGGGTCTTATTTTGGGAATAATTGAAGCTTCATTGTGAAAATTTACTTTGGTTAAGTGGAACGTGACATGCACCTCGCTCTTTAGATTCACAGTAGACTCTGAACGTTTAGTTCTGATGCAAATTTATTCCCAAATACCCAAAAAGTTTTCGTTATTAAGAATTGCCTTTAGGAAGCACTATAATGTTTAACCTTGTGAACTAAAGCATGTTGAAGTATTCTTATTTCCACTCTTCATTAGGATTATGCTTGGTAAGTGCTGAAAGTCAAGAGTTGGCGGTTTCTAGAACAGCAGCTCACATGGGTTTCTCTTATTTTTCAGACACAGGGTTCATCACGCTCTCTCAATACATTCTTCTTGACCCCATTCTGATGTTCTTCCTCATGGGAGCTGTATTCAGTATGGTCAAATACAATTCCTGTGCAAACAGGTAAGGTAGCAGCAGTTGACTCTTACGGTTTAAATATATGGCTCTTGACTCCTGTGAAGGAAGAAAAATTTCATTTCTTTTTTTGTTTGCCAGTAAGAACCTCAAGGCAACTAGTAGAATAAAACAACTAAGAAAGCATTAAAATCTGTCATTAAAACCAGTTGAATACATATAATTGGCAGCATGTGAAACAGATGCCAAAAGGGCAAGTAAAACAGGCAATAGAGCACATGAACTCTTCAAACAAGCATTATTTAAATATATGAAGGCTAGCCAATCCTAGACATTAAGGCATGGCGAAGCAGCTGCCTCTGGCCAAGATACCAAGATCAGTTAAATTGTGCTATTCCCTCTACAAAGAGGGCCACCATTGCAGAGCCCTCATACTTCACCTTGTCACTGGATTGCCCCCACTTATTTTCATAGGCCTTCCTTTTCCTTGCTGTAACTTCTGTCCTTCCACCCTCTATTTAAAGAAGCATTGGCCACTAGAAGCAGTTGGTACTTCTTTATGCAGAGCTGACTCAACTTAGAGATTTACAGGATGAGGCTCGGGCAGTTGCAAAGACCACAACAACACTTCCATTCTTGCTTCAGCCAGCTAGAGAGTTTGAGCCACTACTGTCTGAGTTATTAAGTCATCTTTAGTGCAGTTGAAAGTCTTGGTGTTGTAGTACAGCTGCTTATCCTACTCCAGTGTTGTCATTAAAGTGCATATGTGAGACTATTGAAAGCTACAAAAGGCTGTGATCCTCTCTGCTCTCTGATGTAACATAATACTGTACATGGGCCTTTTGGTCAAGTGTAAAAAGTCTCCCACTAGATTTTCCACCCAAACATCTGGAGGACAACCTTGTGGAAGGGCTCTTCTAGACCTCACTTTTTTTCCTTTTAAGCCACTGATAGTCCTCCTTTGCTTTAAGGTTTGCACATGTTCTTGAGTATGTCCTAATGGGATTGTTAATAACTTGGTCTTTATGTGAATTGTAGTCTGTTACCCAAAGTGTTCTGTGTTTTCTTCAGTGATATTTTAGGTATAGAACGCATCATGCCTTACATTTGTTTGATGCAACTCTGTTCAAAAATTGATGAATTTACTAGGGCACCTTTTTATGTTTTGCAGGCCCTTTTCTGCCCTCTGGTGGTTTTGGCTGTGTTTGACTGGAATAAACCTTGCTGGTGCAATGGGGGTGAAATTTGTTGGCCTTTTTGTAGTCCTCTTTGTTGGACTGAACACTGTGTGTGATCTTTGGGAGTTGCTGGGAGATCTCAGTCTGTCATTGGTGAGTGCCTAACACTCTTGTTTTTAAGTGTTTCTGGAAAGAAAAGATCACAAAAATATTCCAGCTGCTTCAGCTAGTGGTTACTATATTAAAGCACACTGGTGACTGTGGCAGAGAACAGTTTTAATGGGTGTATCAAGAGTTGCTTGTCTGATTGTACAGTGGTGCCTCGGGTTACGAAATTAATTCGTTCCGCCATTCCCTTCGTAACGCGATAATTTCGTAACCCAAAATAGCTTTCCGTTAGCGCTGGAAGCCTATAGCATTTGAATTTCGCGCCGAAATGAATTTCGTAACCCGAAAAATATTTCGTAACCCGGAACAGTTTTTGCCAATCCAACTTTTTCGTATCCCGGAAATTTCGTAACCCGCGCATTTCGTATCCCGAGGTACCACTGTATACAGTTTCCATCTGCAGTGCATATTAAAGGGTGTTGAGGTTCACTGATGGAGACTGATGTTCCAGGTCAATTTTATTTTCATTTTATTCTGGTCTGCACAGCCATATATATATATTTTTAAATAAATTAATCATTTCTTCGCTGCTTAAACTTTGAGGCAGAAGGGTTTTTTGAATGTGGTGTGCTGTACTTTATCTAATTTTATCTAATCTAATTTTATTTAATGATGTTTTAAACATGTTTTAACTATGACCTTTTTAAAGAGAGTTTCCTGTTGTTTTTCAAAAACATTTATAAATGATTTTAGCTGAACTTTATTTTACATTTTTTGTAAGATGCTTTGAGCCCTTTGCTGGGAGGAAGAAGGGTATCAAACAAACAAACAAATAAATAACATTGCCTGCATGAATTACCTAAAATTAAACAGGTAATGTGGAGTTTTGAGAATTGTTTTTGTATGACTGAATGCTACTGGTTAAGAGTTGTTTGCTCTGTTATAGCTAATGTCACATAACCTGCAGTTGTAGTAATTATGTACAGTTATATAGCAATATAGTTGGTAGGCTACAGATTTTGGCACAATGCATCACTGATATTTACTAGTCTACAGCTGTGTCTGAAGAATTTTGTAATCTCTGTAGGTTGAACTGTTTTTTTGAAATGAAGAAAACCACAATTCATTTTGTCACAAAGGAGACTCCCCCCCTCCCCCCCCATGCAGTAAAGTAACTTGTCTGAGTGGCTGTTGACTTTAAGAAGGAGCTTGTATTTTTTTTTCTGTCCAGTATTTAGGGGACATCAATACAATGCATGCTGCCCTTGGTAGTAAATATTCTTAAATCTCTACCTCGTTAACAAGGAAAAAGGGTTTGTAACCAGCCATAATGCTGTTTCTTCGAGCTAGTCTTAGTCGTGCTATTGTTCTTCAGTGGCTGACTTCTCAGCTTTCAAAATCAAATTTCTTCCACTTACTGTTCTGTTCCTTTTATATTTGATAAACATGGCTTTCTTCTCTCTGTGATGTAATTTGTTTTCCTTTATTAGAGCAAGTATAGTGCAAATGTGTAGAATTCCATCTTCTACAAAGGGGTGTTTCTATTATCAAGCCAGTAAATTGCATTCGAAATGGAGCAAATCCATCTTCCTTAAGCCTCTTGGCTACTAATGACTGCAAAATAATTTCATTTGCACCATTGCCAGCAGAACTGTTTGAATCTTAGAATATGAAAATAAATGTACTGAATATTGGTGGAATAACTCATTGGTTGCCAACCTTTCATCAGGTTCATTAAAAAAAAACCAAAATACCACAGAGATGTTATTTTATTTTGCATATTATCTCCTTCATGTAAGATAGTCTCTGTTTTGGCTGTTTCTTCAAGCTATCACCCTTTTCATTTGCTTTTGGATGAATAAACTCTGGAAGACCATTTGCAATGAAAACACAGCTTTGAAGCTTTGAAAGAAGAATAGCAACCAGGACTAGTTCTGCACACTTGGCATAGTTCTTGAGAGTAAGCATTACAGTATACAATGGAAGGATATCAGACCCTTTGCACAATGGTCTATTACATGAGCTCACTAAGGGAAATGTCTAAGATTTCCCTGTGAAAACAGAAGAGTGGTCAGAGTGGGCAAAAATAGCATACAATCCCAGAACCCACTGCATTCATATGCCAGCATCAAGGAGGAAGCCACTTGCCATACACTAACTGCCAAAGGCCAGGTCTTTTAAAATCTGCTTCTTTATTCAGAACCTGGCTCATCAGGGTACTTAGATCCCAGGTACTATGAGAGGTATAGTGGGCCCTCGGTATTCACAGGGGATCTGCTCCAGATTCCCCTACGGATATCAAAATCTGCAGATGCTCAAGTATCATTGTCTTCAGTGGTGGTGCGGCTGCTCGGCCATACCACCATTGAACACAATGGGACTTTGCCGCCCCATCCTCCCCTGAAGCCTGCATTACCTCTTTCACCATGGCAGAGGGCTGCCTCTTCCTCTGTCTTGACTTCGCCACCCTCTCCTCCTGCTGCTTCTATTCCTCCTTTCCTGCCCTGTTGCTGCCTCTTCCATGCTTCTTCCTTCCTTCCGTTCTTCTCCTCCTCTTCCCCTGCCTCTGCCTCCACTCTTCCTCTTCCTTCCTCGTCCTTTTCTTACCCCCTGCCTCCGTCACTGCTTTTTCTCTTCTTCGTTCCTTCGTTCTTCCGTCCTCCTCCTCCTCTCTCCTGCCCACCACTGCTCTTCCCCTTCTTTCCTCCTCCTCTTACTCCTCTGTCACTGCCCCTCTTCCTCCTTCCTCCTCCTCTGTTGCCCCCCCCCAATGGGCTTGCCATCCGTGGATGCTCAGATTCGTGAATGCAAGTCTGTAGATAAGGAGGGATCATCATACTATGAAAAGCTACCTGTTCAAAAGGCTCAGACGATTTTCTTGTCAGGACCATGTTGTAAACAGGTCTGAGAAACTGACATGGATGTGGCTACTAGGTGGAGCTGTAGCGGACGTTATTACAGTTCTATAGGCAGTTACATCAATCTGCATTTTGAAAACAGTGCATCACAGGAACCCTGATGCACCTGTCAGTTGTTCTGAGAGAGAGACTGTCGGTTCAACAATTGGTGTTACTGTAATTGCTTCAGAGGTTGT
This sequence comes from Sceloporus undulatus, assembly GCF_019175285.1. Taxonomy (NCBI): domain Eukaryota; kingdom Metazoa; phylum Chordata; class Lepidosauria; order Squamata; family Phrynosomatidae; genus Sceloporus; species Sceloporus undulatus. The sequence goes on along the minus strand of NC_056522.1, from coordinate 341,716,668 downwards.
GGTTATGGTTGGTTGGTTGGTTGGTAAAGTAACTTATTTGAGAGTATTCAAGATGGATGTCTCATACACTGTGTAATCTTTGTAAACAGTTATGTAACAAAGATTAAAGAACCCTCATTTGAGAGAAACCTCGCTGTACTGAGATTCATTCCTGTGTGTGAGAGGAAGTTTGCTATGCACTAAGATTCTCCACAGACCTTCTGGGTATAGCAGTATTGTCAGGGGCATTGCCTTTTCTGGAACTGAGTAAAATTTCAACCAGTGAGACTTATTTCCAAGTCAACAAACATAAAATTTAACTTCATGTGTCTCCACCATGTGATATATAGTAGGATTTGCAAGAACCTGTGGTCAGTTTTCAGAACATGAGTGAGCAATTGTTACTCTTCAGCTCTGACTGGACTGCACCTACCACAATTTGTCATTGGCTGTGCTGACTAGTTGTAAGCCAAACACATCAGGAGGACCACAGTTTCTTACCACTCTTTAGACTGCTGAGGAATTTCAGAAGGCCACATTTATCCTTATGTGGGTAAAACTGAGCCATTGTCTGATTTACATCATTTGGTCTTCCTCCTTATCTTGTCTTGTATCTGTCCTGTATAGAATTACTTGGAAAAACTGGTCTGAACAGGTGTGGACAATGCCCTTGGGAACCAAATAAAACCCTCCACTTTTTTGCCTCCTGATGTCCTAGCGGGCATGGAGGCATTTTTGACACAATTTCTTGCCCCCATGGGCAAAAAAGGCCTAGCAGAGTCCTTTTTGAAAAAGGGAAGTGAACAAGAAAACCTAATAGTTTTTTGTGGGTTTTTCAGGCTATGTGGCTGTGTTCTGGAAGGGTTTATTCCTGACATTTCGCCAGCATCTGTGGCTATCAACTTCAGAAAATGCTGGCATGGAAGCGAGTGGGGTAAATAATAATAATAATAATAATAATAATAATAATAATAATAATAATAATAATAATAATAATTTTTATTTATATTTCTTGCCTCTCCCTGTGGATTGAGGTGGGATTACAACAATAGAAACAACATTACAAGATAAAAAACTACAATTTCAAATAAAATACACTCAATAAAACAGTAAAATCGCTATCAATATAATATATATACTGTGTGACCCTTGTTTGAGAAGGAGTGATTTACATGTTAATCTGTGTATTGGTCTGTGGTTGATTGGCAAGGCCTCATGGTGGGAAGATATGTGAGGAGGATTTCTGTTTGTTTAATTTGTGTCTATTTAATTAGTGATCCATTGTTTGCAGGGAAAGCCCCTGACCCTGGGTGATGTTCATTTGCATGTGCTGAGTCTTCATTTTGGTGTTTTTCAGGAGTGGTAGCCAAACTTTGTTTAGAATCGTTGAATCATAGAATCGTAGAGTTGGAAGGGACCACAAGGGCCATTCAGTCCAACCCCCTGCCATGCAGGAAATCCAAATCAAAGCATCTCCAACAGATGGCCATCCAGCCTCTGCTTAAAGACCTCCAAGGAAGGAGACTCCACTACACTCCGAGGGAGTGTCTTCCACTGTTGAACAGCCCTTACTGTCAGGAAGTTCTTCCTAATGTTGAGGTGGAATCTCTTTTCCTGCAGCTTGCATCCATTGTTCCTGGTCCTGTTCTCTGGAGCAGCAGAAAACAAGCTTGCTCTCTCCTCAATATGACATCCCTTCAAATATTTAAGCAGGGCTATCATATCACCTCTTAACCTTCTCTTCTCCAGGCTAAACATCCCCAGCTCCCTATGTTGTTCTTCATAGGGCTTTTTTTCCAGGCCCTTCAACATTTTAGTCGCCCTCCTTTGGACACACTCCAGTTTCTCAACATCTTTTTTAAATTGTAGTACCCAGAACTGGACACAATATTCCAGATAGGGCCTGACCAGAGCAGAATAGAGTTTACTTTCAGGGTTTCTTCTTTCCTGTTGAAGTTGAAGGTGTTTGTGAATTTCAATGGCCTCCCTGTGCACACTGACCTGATAGTTGTTGGCATGGTCCAGAATTTTAGTGCCACATATCGTGCAGCTGTGGACAAGTCTGCATAGGGACCACCAAACGCAGTGTTCAAATGTGAATCAAGGAACATGAGAGACACTGCATACTGGGCCAGCCAGAAAAATCAGTAGTAGCAGAACATATTATAAACCAGCCTGGGCATAGAATGCTATTTGAAAACACTGAAATCAATGCCAGCATTCTTTGAAGATGCTGGTGAAACATCAGGAATAAACTCTTCCAGAACACGGCCACTTAGCCCGAAAAACACAAAAAACTGCAGACTTCACAAGAAAAAGTAACTTCCCAATAACAAAAATAGGCCTAAAATGGCCCTAGGGCCCCCCAAATCATGGCAAAAACATCCCTCATAACTTCTAGAGAGTATTTCAGGGAATTTTGGAGCAAATAAAATAGAAGACAAGCCCTCCTCCCAACCACCATCTTGCTTGTCTTATTGCATGTTGTTTTTATGATGTGTTAATTTTTATTGATTCTGTGAACCGCTTTGATCACCTCGGAAAAGCGGTATAAAAATAAAACATATTATTATTATTATTAAATTTTTTTTTAATTTTTTTGTACAAGAGAATGAGGTGAGGGGAGATACGGCTCTCCAAGGTCTCCTGGATGGATTAAAGCAAGTCCCCTAGCCTACCACAGTTGCCCACTCCTGAAAGAGAACCCACTTCATGTGTGTATGCCCTAAGATCTTAGGCTCAGAAATAAATTCAGTGTGTTTCCTTTAGCTTACTCTAAAGAAAATGCACATGGGATTGCAGCCTGACAACATGATATTTCACTTAGCAGTAACAGTGCAATATATGCATGTCTGCTTAGAAATGCCTTATATTGAATTCAATAGGACTTTCCTCATGGAAATATGCATAGAATTCCATTGTTATTTCTTCTGTCTTCAGTGGCACTTGCTTCCTAGTTGGGTGTATTTTGAGACTGCAAGCCTGAATGAGTTAAAATCTTTGCCAGTGGGTTGATAAGCACTGCATTACACCTTAGGTTTATGAGATCATGAACATGACTTGAGGAAGGTGAGAGCCTAAATCCAGTTGTTAGTCCCAATTAGATTTAGAGCCATTAAAATGATGAGAACTCAGTAAATCAGGATTTATGTAATTTCCATTGATTCATTTGATCCTTAGTATGGGATTAACAGCTGTATTTAGGCCATTGTCACTGAACCCAACCTGAAAATTTTTGTGGTTACCGTATCTTCTAATCAAATCGTTTTTGATATATTGTTTGTCTTTTCGTACTGTTGTATTCTGTTGTAGTGAGCTGCTTGGGCATGGTTTACCATGGAAAAACAGTATATAAGAAGATGGATGATTATGAGCCAGAAGAACTTTCTTTTAGTTTTTGTTTGATCTGACTGTTGTCTAATCTTGCTTAAATACACAATCAATGCATATATATTCTGTATGCTTGCTTGGTAGAGTGGGTGCTCTGGGGGTGCTTATAAGGTGCTTGTCTTGATGAAAAAAGTTGCTGCAACTGTTCTGAATTGTTTGCTGCAGGTCACTCTGGGGAAGCACTTTCTGGCTCGTGTACTCTGTCTCATTTTGCTGCCACTTGCCCTCTACACTGCTCTGTTTGCTGTTCATTTTGCAGTCTTAAATAGAAGGTATTTCCCTCCACTTCCTCTGAGACAAGGATATGCATTTGGACAATTTTTGTACATTAGTTGTTAAAGACTATCAAACTGACTTAATTCAGGTGTCATGCAAAACATGTTTAAGAAAACTAATTATAGTTTGGGGTTATGTTTGGGTTGCCTGTGATGGGCACTTAGCCCATCGATCATAGTGGCCATCTTAGTTATGAAGTTGTTGCAATTCATGCTTATTCCTAACTATGGCTGAACAGAATATCTTGATTAAGATATTGTGGTTATAGGTGTTGAGTTACTTCTGGAAGATTAAAGCAAATCAGCATCTACAAACTATGGCATGGCTAAACTGAGTCATCCCTATGTCTAAATTGAACCATAGATATCAAAATAAGTCTATTTAGCAAGTCATGGCAATAGCCAGTTTATGGACACTATTTCTAGCAGCTGTTCCCAGCTATGTATAAGCAGTCCCCATTATAGAAACTGAGGAATGTCCCCAACAATTTCTCTAGCTAGAGTCATACGTAGGAGCCAGCAGTAGCAAAACAGGTGAAGACAGTGCGTTATTAGGGGGCAATTCCCCCCTCCATGAATTCCTAAAACTATCTTGGAGGGGCTGAGGAACCCTAAGTAGCTGGTCTTCAACTTGCAGCAGTTGGGGAGAGAAAGAGGTTCCATTGCAATCTCCAGTGCGACATGTGACTTAATCCTTTGTGTTCATATATATTTTTTCCCATCAGTGATGAAAAAAAAAAGTACATTGGCCTTGAAAATTTACAGTAGATATTGGGTATGATTGTGTAAAAATTTCATTTTGTGCCTTTGTCCTCCTGTTACTTGTTTTGTTATATTTTATTCCTCCCCTCTCAGCTTCCCAGTTTTGGTTATTGTATTACATTATGTACTACAGAGTTTATATTTTTGTTTTAAAATACAAGGCCATTGACCTCCTAAAGGTTAATACTTGCAAATGTTGATATTTGTTTCTGATTTATACAATATTCTTAGTTATTGGCTAGACCTGTCTGTTATGTTAAAATTCAGTGATTTAGTTCAGCAGTGAAGAAAGATAACTTTCCCAATTAGATTCTAATCCTGCAGGAATCAGCAGCCTGACTTGTAGTGCATGTATCTGTATAAGGTATTTCTTAGGAATTTTCAAAGGAAAGGCTGAAGGATGACTCAGTGCAGTCAAGGCTTTTGCCTGGACTGTTTATTTGTCTTCTGCTTAGATGGAAATGATCACTTAGCTGATGTAAAAATCCAAGGGCTGCCAAAGATTTCTTGTGTGCATTAGTCAAACAGCCCAGATCCTTGTAAGCAACTGAGGAAATTGAGAGCATCCTTCCTGTGTGTGAACAGGCCAGTCCTATTATATTTGTCTTTATTAAATTAAAATTTTAAACCCCTTCCCATTTGTCTCTACATACAAATAATTTGCATATACTTTCTTCATTCTCAGTGGGCCTGGTGATGGCTTTTTCAGTTCTGGATTTCAGTCTCGGCTGATTGGAAACAATCTTCATAATGTATCTGTTCCAGAATGTGAGTATCTAGATTTTTGTAGGAACAAAAACAGTAGTGAGGAATATCAGCACATCACTGTATCTAGGCAAAAAAACTCTTCCTTGTATTTAAGCACATCCAAGAAAGTGAAGTTTTTTTTTTAAAAAAAGCAAACCTTTAGTTATATATTTTGTTTGGTTTTTTTGGGATGGGGGTATTTTTGGTTGTTCAGTATGTCTGAAATGTTGACAGGAGTTGCCTCAGATTTATGTCTGAAAATTTTGATCTTTTTTCATCTGTGGGTTGAGAGTGTGCAGTGCAAAACTGTGATAAACACATATATCATCTCTCTCTCTCTCTCTCTCTCTCTGTATGGGCAGAGACAGAGTAGGTGACCAAAACTGATATGTTCAAATTACATTCTTCTGTACTATCTTCGGGAAAATCTTTAACCATGTTTTTTGGAAAATGGACATGAAACTATTCATTATGCAAATGTGTATGATCACAATTTAGCAGCAGCAACCTAGCAATTTCCCAGCTACTACTACAGTGTAATAGAGGGAGACAGTGAGGGAGAGTCTGTTCTCACAAAGCTTTTGCTAGCAGGTGATGCTTGGTAATTTAATGCTTGGTTATTTAACTAGAAGCAGCTTGGAACTCTTTATCTTGCAACACACTTAACAGAGTGCTGGGGAAATAGTGATCTGTACTGGACCCAGGGGGTAGATATAGGAGTGCAGAGACGCAAGAGTGATGCTTGCAGGGAAAAACATGTTGTCCTATGCTTCAGTTTTTGAGCTGAGGATGTGCGGTCAGAGTGTTTCTTGTGTAGTTATCTGATTCTTTCTCACAGCAGGAAGGAAAAACAAAACATCTAAAAATGAATATGTAATATGTGATTTGAAATCTGTAGCAATCAACAGGAATATTCAAGGGCAGGTGCAGTGCGTGGGTTTCTGATGTTTTTTCCAAGAAGATTTGGCCACATATATTAAAACACATGCTGGTGTTATTTCACCTAGTAAATGTAGAGGGTTATATTTTTTCTAATCTAAACTTAAATAGCGAGCTATTACAAAATAACTAGTCACCATATTTTTTATCTTCTTCTCCTTTGAATCTCTACCACACTTTTAAAATTCTGATTTTTACAACTACATAATGATTGTTTGGTAAAATCATCCAGCAGTAGTTTCAAACCATGATGGAATCTTAGGCCCCATACAGACAGGCCAAAATAAAGCTGCTTCAGATCACTTTGGAGGTATGCTGTTTAAATGACACTCGCTTCTTAAGAGGCCAGAAACTGCACCAAAGCTACGCTCCAATCCTTAGGACTGGAGCATGGCTTTGACACGGCTTCTGGACTCTTAGGACACATGCATCATTTAAACAGCACACCTCCAAAGTGACCCGAAGCAGCTTTATTTTGGCTTGTCTGTATGGGGCCTTAGTTATGATAAGGGCTGACCATTCCATACATAGAGATTATCTTTGTGGCTGGCTTTATGTGCAAGTATAGGTTTGTGTTTAGTTTGCAGTGCTGAATTAGACTATGGTGTGGCCTAACAAAGTAAGCTCTTTCAAGCTACTGTTCTCTTCCTTCAGACTTGGCATATGGCTCTGTAGTTACAGTAAAGAACCTTCGTATGGCAGGTGGATATCTTCACTCTCATTGGCATTTATATCCTGAGGGAGTAGGAGCACAGCAGCAGCAGGTCAGTAAACTAGAGTGCCATGTCTTGATGAGGTTTTCATAACTAATTAATGTGAGTGGCAAATGGAAATGATTTCTATGTGCTTCTTTTTTGCAAGGTGGGTTGTCAGATGTATAAAATCTTCTGTTGTATTTTTGGACATAGAAGTGACTTGCATAATCACTTTTGGGAAACTTAGAAGACAAAATCTGTTGAGGCCTAGTCAATTTTAATTTCCAAGATATTTTCCAGTAGGAATAATAGCTGATCTGTTACCATTCCTTAGTTTCTTACTGCTGTAGATATTTCCTGAGTCTTTGCAGCCTGAAAGTTGGGGTGTCAGTTTAAGACGTACAGTCCGCCCTTCTTATACACCAATTTTTTTATACACTGATTCAAGCATCCACAGTTTGAAAATGTTCAAAAAAAGTATAAATTTCAAATATCAAACTTTGATTTTTCATTTTTTATAAGGGACACCATTTTGCTATGTCATTATATTTAATGGGACTTGAACATCCACAGATTTTGTTATCCACGAGGGATCTTGGAACCAAAACCCAGTGTATAAGAAGGGTTCACTTGTAATGACTGTATACTGGCTTCAGAATCAGAGGAAGCATGCCTCTAAATATCAGTGGCTAGGGAACAGCAGTGGGTTACACAAATACCCTGCTCCCATAGCTCCCATAGGCTTCTAGTTGGCCCTTATGGAGAATAGGTACTGGACTGAACAGGCCTTTGGTTAGTAATACTTGCTTATAAGCAGTACTGATTAAATTCATGCAGTCATAATGCTATATGTCTGCTGGGGAATTAGTTCCTTTGCATGGTAGTGGTCTCAAGTCCAAGAGATTCTAAATTTCAGGATGAAAACTTGTAAAAACATAATTAAAAATCATTATTGTACTTCATTAACATCACAGTATAGGGTGAGAACAGGCAATGAGCATGACTCTATAATTAAACTTCATTGTGTAGGTAGCTGGTTCCATATTTTGCTTAATTCAAATATAGGAGACTATAGAAATATCATAAACATTGCTTGTAGCATGTTTGTATGTGCAGCACACTAACCCAGAATAACTACAGTCCAATAGAAGCTCAGCTGCTTTACTACATATCTATATTCTGCTGCTGTTCAATTATTGCTATAATACAGAATTTATTTTATATCAAAATGAATGCAAAGTGTGTGTTTTGTGTCCATTAGTGGGTTTTGCATTTTGTTTTTATACAGCCTTCTCTTCCCAACCACACACTTGCCATCCACAGATTGAAGGATCCGCAAACAGCAAGCCCCATTGCCCTTAATGGCTATGCGTGCATGCAGCCATGGCAGAGTAGCCACGCATGCACACACCATCATTGAAACCACAGGACTTGAGGTCCTGCAGGTTTTTTTTTTTTCCATCCACAGGGGTATCCAGAACAGAACCCCCACAGATACTAAGGACTGATTATAGTAGAAAAATACAAAGGATCAAGAGAAGCTAAAACCTTGTGCAAAAATAATTGATACTTCTTGAACTACTGTTTGACCTTATAAGAAATATTATTGAAATGTCATATGCGGGGTGAAACTACATCTACCAGATCAATGGAACATTATTAAGACACTGATGATTTCTGTATGGCTGATTTTTTTGGAAAACAATTTACATTTTCTTGAAACTTATGAAAAGCATTTAAAAATAAATCATTAGAGGAGTAACTGTGCATTAGTTCATCACAATGAACTGAAGTTTAATATTTTTGGTATGCAGTGACTGCAAAGCTGCTTCCTTGAGCAGTCTATAGCATTGCAGTTGTTTGTTCTGTTGTTGATTATATTTGTACAAAGAATGGGTAGCTTGCAAATAAGTAGACCAGACGATGCTTGAAGGGATGAAGTGCAGTAATTCTTATTTGTTCCTAGGTTACTGCATATTTACATAAAGACTTGAATAATTTATGGATTATAAAGAAACACAATGTGAACAAAGGTAAAGTGAGAACCAATCATACAAACTGTGTAGCTTGTTTTTTCTTTCTTCAATGAGATTTTTCTCTCTTTGCAAAAGATATTTAGGGGCTAAACAGACAGGCAAAAAGAAGTGCTTTCAGGCTGATTTGAAGGTGTGGCGTTTAGATGACACATGCCTTGGAGCCAGCAGGAAAGTGCCCTCTAGGCGCTTTATGCAGAGAAAAGCCATTTGAAAAAGACGCAGCTTTTTTCTTCTTCTTTCTGGCTTGAAGCCATATCATGTGGTCATGACATGAAAACTCCAGCTGCCTTGGGAGCTGGTGATGCTGTTGGTGGGGTTTCAGTGTGGTTTCAGAAAAGGCAGCTTCAAGCCACTTTTTCCTGCCCATTTGATTTGCCCCTTCGTTTGCTTTCTACATATATAATGATGTTCTGATTATTTATCTGATACATTTATATCAAACCTCTCTTCCAAGGAACCAAGACAAAATACATGATTTTATTTCCCCTGTTCTATAAAATTAGCCATGCTTGTTTTGATAGGGTGCCATATTTTAAAGGTAAAGGTAAAGGTTTCCCTTTGGACAAGGTTGTCAAGTCACATCTGACTGCAGAGGATGAAGCTCATCTCTACTACTAAGTCATCGGGGGCCAGCATTGTCAAAGACTACTCCATAGGTCATGTAGCCAGCCTGACTATACGGAATACTGTTACCTTCCCACCAGAGTTATCTACTTTTATCTTAGAGGTTGTTAACCACTTATTTGTTGCTCTACTGAACAGAACTAAAACCTATGGAGGAAAATTATGCATTGTGTAACAATTTTGTCTCGCTTCTCCCCCTCCGTGTGTGTGTGTGTGTGTGTGTGTGTGTGTGTGTGTGTGTAGTGGTTAGAATTTTTAAGTGTTGGGGAAATGCAGGAGAGTTGCAAATGGTAGCCAGTTACAACCCCCTCACCTCCAGCTACTTTCATAAAATTTCATGAAATGAAATACTGCAATTCTACAATCAAAGTGTGCATGACTATGGGCCGGAAGTGACAGCCTTGAAGCCACCCCTTCTGAAAATGGATTAGGGCCACAGCAACCACACAACACTGCCCCAATCGCCTTGAAGCCAGCCAAAAAAGAATCAGCGAAGATCCACTCTTTTTTTGGCTGTCAAAAAGCTGCTCCCGTGGTGTGCAGCATATAAACGCAGTGTTGCCAGAATGTCATGAAGCCGCCCACATGTAAATGTTCAGGGCCACTTCTGGATGTGCAGCATCAAAACCGCCCAAACGGCTGCATTAAAGGGCTGTCTGTTCGGCCAGTCATTGAATTCTTCTTCATTTTACTTTTAAGTGTTTCATGTTTGAGTTTCCAACTCAGTTGTCTTTTGAAATTGATGTTAGTTTTAAAAATATGATACTTCTTTCGACTTTGCATGCTCTTCCTGCTATCCCAGTGGTAATAAAATTTGTTCACTGCTAGAGCAGCTTTTCATCACAGTGATGAAATTATGAGATAGTGTTTCTATAGTTAAACTAAATAGTAGATCTAGGGAAATGCTCCATGTATATGTGAACATGTGTATACCTATATTAATATGATATTCCTTATTTTTGCATTCTTTTGCATCTTCCTCATATCTCATGCTATGACCTTTTTTGTTTCACCAGATCATTCAGACCCATCCTTCCCTTTGGAGTTTGTGAGGCATGGAGATATTATTCGCCTGGAACATAAAGAGTGAGTTGTTTAGGAAATGGAATGGATGCTGACAACTTGCTAAATTTGACCAGAGTTTGGAAAAGTTACTTTTTTGGACTTGATAGTCCTCCCCCTGAAAAAACCTTGCAAGTCTTGGATTTGTCTTAAATTGTATACTGTAGTTGCCTTGAATCCCATTTACTTGCTAATTAGCTTACTTGCTGTTCACCGCTATGATCTTTGGAATAGCAGTATATAAATAAAACAAATTATTATTATTATTATTATTATTATTATTTAAACCCAATAAATAAATAAAAAAGAAAGAAAGAAAGAAAGAAAGAAAGATTGATTGTATGAGAGTCCTGGTTTGATGATGGGGAGGGGGAAGAAGGCAGTTCCCCCAATCAGAATTATCCCCACTAAATGAAATTTTCTTTCAGTCTCCACAAATTTCTAGCATTGCAGAGAGTGACATATTAGTGATCATGATGATGATTGTTATTGTTGTTATTTCTTACCCACCTCTCTCCATGGATCGAGGTGGGGAACAGCAACAATTAACAGACACACTAGATCAGTTGAAACACATCAATTAAAATGCACATCAGTTTAAAAGGATATACAATTTGAAAGGACAGGATACACACATTAAAACAATCCACATTTAAAAATCATAATTTAAAATTCATAAAGATCATCTGGATAAGCCTGCTGGAAGAGACTGGTCTTTAATGCTGCTTTCAATTCAGACAGCGTATTCAGCTGTTGAATTTCTCCCAGGAGGTTATTCCACAGTCTAGCGGTGGCTGATGAAAAAGTCCTTTGTCTGACAGTTGCCAATCTAGTCCTGGCTGACTGGAGTAAATGTTAGTCAGAGGGCCTGAGCATACGGGGCGGATTATATGGGAGGAGGTGATCCTTTAGGTAACCTGGACCCAAACCATGTAAGGCTTTAAAGGTGACAACTAACACTTTGTACCTTGCCTGGAAACTAACTAGCAGCCGATGGAGTGATTTTAATATTGATGTAATGTGATCACTTCTGGATATCCCAGTAATCAATCTGGGTACCATGTTTTGAAGTTGCGGAAGTTTCCGAACTTGGCACAGAGGTAACCCAGTGTGCAGCACGTTGCAGAAGCCTGGCCTTGAGGTTACCAGTACCTCTGTCTTGTCTGGATTCAGCTTCAATTTGTTTTTCCTCATCCAGCCCATTACCTCTCCTCCAGACATTTATTCAAAGGAGACATACTATTCTTAACTGAGGCTGTTTTTATATTTTCTTTGTTTACACTCCCTTGGCAACTGTGCCTGCCTTTGTTTGCTTGTTTGTTTGTTTTGGGATGCCTAAGCTGTATTTTTAAATGCTCAACTGACATTTTTTACATTACTACAATGCTAGAAATTTGAGGACTGAAGAAAAAAAATTATTTGGAGGATGAATTCTTATTTGAGAGAGTGCTCTCTTTTTGCCTCTTTCTGTAGGTTATAACCCTGCAATAACTACACTTTGTCTATGATGCAGCAATTTTAGGCTGCATCAATAAAAGTATAGTGTCTAGATCAAGAGAAGTAATAGTGCCACTGTATTCTGCTCTGGTCAGGCCCCACCTGGAATATTGTGTCCAGTTCTGGACACCACAATTTAAAAAGGATGTTGAGAAACTGGAGCGTGTCCAAAGGAGGGCGACTAAAATGGTGAAAGGTCTGGAAACCATGCCCTATGAGGAATGACTCAGGGAGCTGGGGATGTTTAGCCTGGAGAAGAGAAGGTTAAGAGGTGATATGATAGCCCTGTTTAAATATTTGAAAGGAAGTCATATTGAGGAGGGAGCAAGCTTGTTTTCTGCTGCTCCAGAGAACAGGACCAGGAACAATGGATGCAAGCTGCAGGAAAAGAGATTCCACCTCAACATTAGGAAGAACTTCCTGACAGTAAGGGCTCTTCGACAGTGGAAGACACTCCCTCGGAGTGTAGTGGAGTCTCCTTCCTTGGAAGTCTTTAGGCAGAGGCTGGATGGCCATCTATCGAGGATGCTTTGATTTGCATTTCCCGCATGGCAGGGGGTTGGACTGGATGGCCCTTGTGGTCTTTTCCAACTCTATGATTCTATGAAAAGCCTCAGTGCAGGTATGCATTGTAAATTACTCTCTTTTTTTCCTGCTTCACATGTATTCTTGGTCATTTTCTGTTTGCATAGCCATCCATTTTATACAATGGAACCTCGCCTCATGCGGGGGATCCGTTCCGGAACCCCCATCCCCCACGTAAGGCGAATTCTGCCTATGCTTGAGCCTCATTCAAGTGAATGGGGCTTGTGCATGCTGCAGTGCGGTAGCGCACGTGCACCATGGGCACATGCCCCATTCATCTGAATGGGACATGGCGCCCCGCATGCTCCCACGCGGCTTTACCACATACACTCAAATCTGCGTATAGTGCGCCCGTGTATGATGCGGGCGCACTGTATTCAGAAGTTTCTTGGGGTCAGAGTAATGTGAGACTTCAGCTTTTTTGGAGCATTCCAAACTTTAGAAATGAATAAAAGGTCCAGTCATGGATTCCCATTAATCTCCACCTAGCAGTGTCGTTTGTCTGTGCTCTGGAGGCCCTCCCCCATCAGCCATTATCCCCTGGTGTTTATGTGGTAAGAATGAAGTGGAAATGTGGGGTTTGATAGTTAAATTGCATTTGGCTAAACATGGAATGCTGTGATCACTAAAATGCAACATGGGTTTCTCAAAAAATAAGTCATTCCTGACTGAATTTATCTCTCTCTCTCTCTCTCTCTCTTTTTGATGGAGTTACCAGCTTGGTAGATGAAAGGAATACTGTGGATTCATTGAGACCTTTGACAAGGTCTTCTGTGATATTCTTGCAAAAAACTAGTACACTATGGGCTAGACAATGCTACTGTTAGATGGATTTGTAATTGGTTGACTGTTGATTGGCCGAACCCAAAGTATTCTTTTCATTGTGGAAAGAAGTGACTATTGGGGTTCCACAGGGTTCTGTCCTGTGCCCAGTGCTATTCAACAATCCTTATCAGTGACTTGGATGATGTTATAGAGAGTATGCTTATCAAATTTGCAGATGACACCAAATTAGGAGGGGTAGTCAATATCCCAGAGGACAGGATCATAATTCAAAATGTCCTTAATAAATTAATAGATTAGAAAGCTGAACCAAAACTGACAAAATGAATTTCAACAAGGATGTAGGGTACTACACTTGGGCAGTAAAAATGAAGTGCACAGATATAGGATAAGTGACACCTGACTTGGCAGGAGTGCATGTAGAATGGATCTTGGAGTCAAGGTCTGCTGTCTCAGCCCAGGATTTCCTCTGCCCCTTCCCGGATTCGCCCCTTTTCATTTGCTGCCCCTCACTTCTGGAACCTTCTTCCCCCACAAGCAAGAGCCATCACTTCTTTAACCAGCTTCAAAACGGAGTTGAAAAACCATCCTGTTCAGAGAAGCCTTCCCAGGCATTGCATAATTGTCGCTTACTATTTGATGTTCTTTTGGTGCCTGTTTATCAAACCTTTCCGTATTGCTATGTATGTATATGCATTATCCTACTTGAAAGTATGTATTTTCCCTGGAAGATGTTAACCATCCCTTATGAAGCCAAGCCCTCCCTTCAGTCCATCTGCCTTGGTCCAGGCCTTGGGGTAGAGAGGAACTGCTGGACCCTCTTACCCTTCCCTCCACCATCTTCTCCTTCTGTGTCATGTTCTTTTAGATGTAAGCCCAGGGCAGGGACCGTCTAACTAAAAAGAAGTGTATGTACAGAGTGTGTAATTTACAGCGCTTCATAATAAAGGTTAATAATAATAATGGTCGTAGTGAACCCTAAGCTGAACATGAGTCAGCAATGTTATGCAGCTAGAAAAGCCAATGCAGTTCTGGGCTTTATCAATAGGAGTATATTGTCTTGATTGAGGGATGTAATAGTACCACTCTGTTCTGTGTTTGTCAGACCTCATCTTGAATACTGTGTCCAGTTCTGGGCACCACAATTCAAAAAGTATGTTGACAAGATGGAGCATGTCCAGAAGAGGGTGAGCAAAATGATGAAGGGTCTGGAAACCATGCCTTGTGAGACTTAGGGAGCTGGAAATGTTTAGCCTGAGGAAGAGACGGTTAAGTGGTGACATGGTAGCCATATTTAAACTTTTAAAAGTGTCATATAGAATAATAATAATAATAAATTTTATTTATATACCACCCTGTGGCGAACCAATCCAGGTGGTTTACAACATTAAAATAACATACAGCATAAAAACAATATATTTCCCTCCCCCCTTAGAAGATAGGGCAAGCTTATTTTCTGCTGTTCCAGAGACTAGAACACAGAGTAATGGATTCAAACTACAGGAAAAGAGATTCTACCTAAACTTTAGGAAAAACTTTCTGATGGTGAGAGCTGTTTAGCAGTGGAATACATTGCCTGGGAGTGTAGTGGAGTCTTCTTTTGGAGCTTTTTAAACAGATACTGGATGGCCATGTGTTGGGAATGCTTAGATTGTGTGTTCCTGCATGGCAGGAATTTGGACTGGATGGCCCTTGTGATGTCTTCCAACTCTATACTGCTATGATTATATATCTACTTCAGATCTCACCTATAAACATGGGTGGATCACAAGTAGCCGGATGGGATGGCAGCATATGTCCCTGTTGCCCTTCAGACATACCATTTTAGAATGCTTGAAGGAGTTCTAAATTTCATGGTTGAATCTCCTATTAGTGCCACAGGATTCTGTGTTTGGTAAAAAAAAAGACTAACATGGGTGCATATCTGCAAGTGTTTAACCGTGGAGGAAAAGAAAACATGCACCTCACCGTAAATGATCGTCGTAACATTTTGCATCTTGGCTAATATGCAGAGCATCACTATATTCCAGCATATTTAACTGAGTTAAAGATAATTCTCAAAATAGTCAAAAAGTATAAAATCAAGCAGCTAGATTTTATTTTAATTTCAGGACTTCTAGAAACCTGCACAGTCATCAACATGAAGCCCCCTTGACAAGAAAGCATCTTCAGGTTACTGGGTATGGCATAGTAAGTGAATAATGATGATGCTTGATTCTGAATGCCAACTGGAATATAGACCAAAAGTGAAAGTATATGTTTCCTTTTATCTTCTTTCTAAATTTATGGTTCTTTGAGAACAGGGAGGCTGTAACAGATTCACATGTTTCTTGCTATCAAGTTGGCTGTAACATGGCAATATTATGAATGAGAGTCTTAAAAGATCCTACTCAGATCTTGCAGAGTATAATGTGATCCTCTGCTTTTCCTAATGCCCTCAATATCATCTTTTCCAGTGAGTCACGGTATGTCCAAAATATGATATCCTGAGTTTACTCATTTTTGCTTCTAGTTAGACGTCATGCTCTCCCATTTTTTATATTTTTAGGTGATTAGAAAAATGCGTTGTGACATTCTCTTATAATGAAAGAAAAATCAGGTGGTACCACATCTAATAAACTACATTGAGAAATCATAGGCACAAAGCAGAATTTAGTTTCAATCCTATCTATAGCAGCCCTGGCCCTCGAAGTCTTAAGACTATGTAAACCATTTTACTGATTCTTACACTCTTCAGAACTTTTGTTAACCGCCCTCTAGTTACCCCGACTCATGGTGAGCCTGTGGGTGAGACATCTCCAAGCCACCCTATCCTCCACTGCTCTGCTTGAGTATAGGCATCTTTCTGCTGCCTTCCACCTTTTCTAGAATTATTGTATTTTTGAGTGATTCATGCCTTCTGTTATTACATGGCAATTTGGCTTCTTCCGATTTAAGATGGAAGATGTGGAGTCATTGTAAAATCAGTTTTCCGTTCATTCTAATGAAGTGAAGATCTGTTGGCAACTGGGGATATACAACTGCTTTATTTAATAATTAGTTAATTAAATTTAATGTGTATCTTGCCTTTTTCCTTGTAGCAGCGTAGTGCAATAAATACATTTATGAGCTGTAGAGAGAGGGGATGGGAACAAGAATACCAGCTCTCTGGTAAAAAATGAGCAAAAAATAGGTTCTGTACCTTAGTTTTTGTTGTTGTTTTTCTTTAATGCAGGTTGTGTGTTACATAAATGTATTCTGGCAATAGCTAGATGTTGCTCAGGGTGAACTTTATGCATATTGAGAGCTCAATCTGGATGCTTTTTGGTGCTAGGTGTTGAGACACACACATTTATACCAACTTCTATTCATTTTCACAAACTTTGTATATATCAGTAGGAAAAATAAATATATTCTTCTTTTTTGCTGTTTTTCACCACACTACACTCCATCCCTGCAAATCCTGAACACAAGCACACAATGTAATTCTGGTATCAGATGCTATTTTTAAAAAGGTAATTCTGAGGTGTCTTATTAATTCCTTTCTGGTACAAGTAATGGCAGGAAGCTTCAGAAGGCATCTTTCCACAGTACTTAAACAAGTACTTGGTGGTTTTCCCTTTGAAATGTTTGTTTCATAGAATGGAACTGGGGACTCCAATGATTTCTGGCGAATTGAGGTTGTAGGAAGAAAAGCTGGGAAACGTATCAAAGTCCTACGTAGTCAACTCCGACTGATTCATCTAGCTACTGGCTGCATCTTGGGTTCAACTGGAAAGACGCTACCAAAATGGTAAGTGTGAGAAAGCATATGTGGAAGTATGTTTACATGGATTTTTCATTATTAATTTATGAGTAACATAAAAGAGACATAGTGTGGTGTAGTGGCTTGAGTGTTGGACTAGGTTTCTGGGAGACCAGGATTTGAATCCTGCTTGGTCACAGAAACTCATTGCATGACCTTGGTCAGATCACGTTCTCTCAGCCTCAAAGTGAAGCAATGGCAAGCCCCCTCTGAACAGATATTGACAAGAAAACCTCATGATAAGTTTGTCTTAGGTTTGGCATAACTTAGAAATGATTTGAAGGCACACATTTATATCCTGGCTTTCCTGAAAGGGACTCAAGACAGCATACTGTATATACTCATGTATAAGTCTAGAAATTTTCATCAAAAAATTGACCCCAAAAACTTAGGTCAACCTATCAATGGGTCAGTGTAAATACTATACTTTAACTTTTATTAAAAAAGGAACCATCCCCTGGTGAAAGGCAAGAGTGCAATCTGTCCTGGAAGCACTGACCTCCTCTCTCTACTCTCTCTTCTGTCCAGCCTTTAGTGTGAGCCAAAACAGTTATGCCTGACATAATATTGTAGGTTCTTTGGCATTGTTTTCCTTTTCTTCATCATTTAGATCCTTTGTTGCATGTCCCTAAGTTTTACCCTCATCCAAGGGTCAAATCAATATCCATAATTTTGCCCCCAAAATCTGCCCTTGACGAGTATATATGGTACATAGCTTTTCTCCTCTCCACTATATGCTCACAGCAATAGAGTGTAATTAGGTCAATCAATTCCCTGTTTCAGTGAGAGAATGAGAGTGTAGATCTTTTCAAGTTTTAGTCCAGCACGCTAACCATTACACCACGCTGGTTCTAGATCTTTAAAGGGATAGGAGTGACATCTAAATCCAGTCTGAGGGAAGACACCTTTTGCTTCTTTGCAACACAAGAACATATATGTATACACTTGCTTTTGAGGGTGCAGTTTTTCAGAGAGCAGATACACTGCTGGAAGGTTCTTATTTATATAAGACTTGTTTACTTCAAGTAAAATTAAAAGCAAAAGCAATAACACTACCATTACTATAGTTTCAGAAAATTGCTACTCCAGCATGGTTGCAGATTTTTTTTCTAGCACCAAATGTAGTTATGTGTCAGGCCTGAATATGAGCCAAAACAATCCATGAAGTTTTTCCCTAGATTTTCTGTTGGTAAATTTTCTGCCACTCAGTCCCAGAGGAAATGTGAGAAAAAGGGTAAGATAACAGGGAATATGGACACAGTGGTTGCTATATCTAGTATATGAGTTTGCCTCTATTCTTTCTGCGTTAATTGGTTTACTAAAAAAATTTATGCCACATGCATTTAATTTTTTTAGATGTTGCAATTTCATTCTAATTCCTTTTGAGTACATTAATAGGCATGAGCTTCTTGTCTATTTTATGTATTATTTTTCATTGCCACATATCAGTCCCTCTGTTCCTTCTTCAGTGTAGTTTTGCTTCAGTATAAATCTCTCTTTTCTTTTCGAAAAGCACTATGGCGAAATAGTCATTTGGTCCAGAGTTATTCAGGAAAGGAAAGTTTGGCAAAATAGTTATTTGGTCCAGAGTTAATCTCTTTCTTTGTTCAATATTGTGTGTATTTATTTACTATAAAGTCTCTTGCCACATCTTATTCTAAGGTACGTTAACTTAGGGAAATTCACAGATTAAAGGTTTCCTGCCAGTCCTCCCCTGAAGCTACCTGAAGTTCCCATACCTTTTTTCAGAGGGTTGGGAGGGCCCTCCTGAACAATATGAGATGGAAAGTCGAAGGATTTTATGGCTGGCATCCATAGTTTTTTGTGGGTTTTTCGGGCTATGTGGCCATGTTCTAGAAGAGTTTCTTCCTGACGCTTCGCCAGCATCTGTGGCTGGCATCTTCAGAGAATGCTTGCCTGGAAAAAATTGTGTGAGCCTGGGAATGCAGGAGTGATTTGCATGTGTATTGTTCTGTTGCTGACGGCAGGCCTCAGGCTGGGAGGCTAATGCAAAAGAGGATTAATGTCTGCTAATTGCTGATCATTATCGCAGAGTCCTCATTTTGCTCTTCTTCAGAACTGGTAGCCAAATTTTGTTCACTTTAAGGGTTTCTTCTTTCCTGTTGAAGTTGTCCAAGTGTTTGTGGATTTCAATGATTTCCCTGTGCATCCTGACATGGTAGTGGTTGCCATGGTCCAGAATTTCAGTGTTTTCAAATAGTATTTTATGCCCATGATGGTTTGTGGCATGTTCTGCTACTGCTGATTTTTCTGGCTGGCCCAGTCTGCAGTGTTTCTCGTGTTCCTTGATTCTTGTTTGCACACTGCGTTTGGTGGTCTCTATGTAGACTTGTCCGTAGCTGTATGGTATGTAGTAAACTCCTGTGGCTGTGAGAGGGTCTTTCTGGTCTGCGGTAAAAGTGAAGACAAGCAGCCACCAAAAGGGAAGGTATTTTTACCATACATCAAAGGAGTCACAGACAGAATAGGCAAAGTGGTGAGGAAGCACAACCTTCAAATGGTTTACAAACCGACGAAGAAAATCCAGCAAATGCTTTGCTCAGCCAAGGACCAGAGACCAAAGAACCAGAGAGCATGTGTGGGAAACAGAACCCCTTTCAGACACTTTGTCCTATCTCTGTCTACCCACTAAGAGTATCCCTCAATTACTTTGTAAGAATTGGTCCAAGGATGAGTTTGATCCTAGATATCTTTCAGTCACTAAGGCATTTAATTTAAAACTGCTAGCATACTGAGCAATAGAAAAGGAATTCTTTTATTCTAGCTTGTTCCCACTTCAGAAGTCAGTAACTGGTATGAGGATGTTTGACATAGGTCCAAAACACACTGCAGAAATAATTCAGTTTGAGATGGCTTTAACTCTGGGAATTGTAGTTTATTGTGGCCCCAGAACTCTCTGACAGAGAAGGCTAAATGTCTCACAAAACTACAATTCCCAGAATTCCCTAGCATTGAGCCAAGGCAGTTAAAGAGGTCTCAAATGGGATTATTTCTGCAGTGTTTTTTGGACCATATATAAAACCTAGTTTTACATTAGTTTGAAAGACTTGGGAACCTAACAATCAGGATATTTTTTCCTAGTAAAGGTTTTTTAAATGGGAATGGAAGTTATATGTGGTTTATTTTTTACAAAACATATTGTATGGAGTATGAGCTATTTAGCTGTGGCAGTTGCTGGGTATTGAAATAACCATTTTTTCCACCAGGAGTAAATATTATTTTTAGTGAGGTCACATGGATGTAGGTAATCCTATCCTAAGGTTACCTGCCTGATTTACAGTGTTTGTGAAAAAATATGTGATTCACCCTTTGGACTGGATAAAACATATTTATGGCTCCCTGCCAGATATATAAAGAACTCAGCTCCGTTTTGTAGAGTTTTTGATGTTCATGTGATCAAGATCAGATGTGCATTGTCTCTTCCAGTCAGATTATTGCTGTTGCTTTTTAAGAGGCATTCTAGTAGTGAGTTTGTGTATGGATGCAGAGGAACCTTTTCACATCTTGGGTCCCTTCAGACATGGTGGGCTACAACTCCCATCATCCCCAGCTATGCCATTCTTTGCAGTTATATGTTGCCCATGCTGGCTGAGAATAATGAAAGTAATGGTCCAGCAGACCTGGAGAGTACCAGGTTAGGAAGAGATAAGTTAGATGTTTACATTAAGCAACTAGAAAGTAGATACATCAGTACTTAACTTAGACATGTAGTATCTTCTAATTCTCTTTTAATAGGCTTTTTGTGAATTCTGAAAGGCCAGTGTTTTCTGGAAGTGTATTTGTGAGAAGTATGTTCCATAAAGTCATAGAATCTGATTGCCCACTGGGATGAAGTTTTGTTGATGACTGACTGATGATAGTGGTCTCTTTTGCAGGGGCTGGGAGCAAGTGGAAGTCACTTGCACTCCATATCAGAAGGAGAATCCTAATACTCTCTGGAATGTTGAAGATCACATCAATCCTAGATGTAAGTGGATGAATGTATCCTTTTAGTGTAAAAGGATTTAGATCTTTCTTTCTTTCTTTCTTTCTTTTTTTGAATGTATGTTCGTGAGTTTTAAATACCCAACTACTATAAAGCAGTCAAGGCAGTCATTTGGAATTCCATAAAGCTTCGGTCCAGGCTGTCTGAAAGACTGTATGATCCTATTCAAGACTTAAGAACCATGGGAGAGGGCTTCCTCTTTCTCCCATCACCCTTAAAGGTCCATATGTTGAAGACACACGAGGACCTTCTCAGGGGCTGATTCTGGGCTATGGAATTCACTTCTGTGGGAAGTTAGGCTGGTCCCCTCTCTGCTGCCTGGTAGAAAAAATGGTTTTGTGATTTGGGTGTTGGACTACAACTCTGGAGACCAGGGTTTGATACCCAGCTTGGCCATGAAACCCACTGGGTGACTGTGGGTAAGTCACATGCTCTCAGCCTCAAAGGAAGGCAATGGCATACCTCCTCTGAACAAATCTTGCCAAGAAAACCCCATAATAGGTTTGCCTTAGGACAGTGGTTCTCAGCCTTCCTAATGCCGTGGCCCTTTAATACAGTTTCTCAAGTTGTGGAAAATTATTTTTGTTGGTACTTCATAACTGTGATTTTGCTACTGTTTTCTGATGGTCTTAGGCGACCCCTGTGAAAAGGTTGTTCGACCCCCAAAGGGCTTGTGACCCACAGGTTGAGAACTGCTGTCTTAGGATCACCATAAGTCAGAAATGATTTGAAGGCACATGAAACACACACAAGGTTGTGCAGAGAGGTCTTTTTATGTGTGTCTGTGTACACACTGTTTTTATCTAATGCAATGTTTTAAAATGATTTTATACTTCTACATTTTTTAATACTAGCTAATCAGGTTTAGCTCGGTTTTATTTTAAAGTTGTAAACTGCCTTGGGTCCCATGTTAGGACAAAAGCAAGATACTAAATAAATAAATACTTGAAGTTTTTTCCTAAAGGTTGGATTGGGGTGTAGTTTGGTCTATCCACAGGAAATGATCATGTGATCCAAATTTTGTGATTTCAAAGGCAGTGATGGGATAGAGAAAAGATTAGGAAGATTGGGATACTGCGTTCCATAGATTTTTGCCTCTTTACACCATCTGGACTATGGTGCCCACACTGATTTACAACTAAATTGAATTTAATGCAAATTTCAATATTCTGCTTAACTAAACAACCTTTTAAATTCTATTCTGAATTGTTTTCCTTTCTGTAGTGCCGAATATCAGTTTGGATGTTCTGAAACCATCCTTTCCAGAGATTCTGCTGGAGTCTCACATGGTTATGATCCGAGTAGGTAGATTGGCTTGGATTCTTCATTTGCTTGTTCATTTACATTTATTCATCTATAGCAAAATGAAATGGAAAATAAATACTAAAAGTGTGGTAGCTGTACCTGCCTGGCTCATACCTGGAATAAGAGAAGCTTAATGCAATCCAAGAGGTTTATATTCTGAAATGAATTCAGTTTTAACGAAAATCTGAAGCAATAACTTATTTGTGAGCTCTAGTTTCTGTGTGCATTACTACTCTGTAAGGGGTTCTTTATAATTAGAGAAATCTTAAATACCCTTTAAGATATGAGAGTGCCACTACATTTGATAATGCTGATGAGAGCAACAGTACAACTGCTTGCCACAAAAGAGGATTAATGCTAATTTGCACTCCTTTATTTAGTTATCCTCCCATTTGCCTGACATACATAGCATTGCTCAAAATCTTAGGGAAATTTGATTCTCAGTCAAGCTGGTGGAAAAATGGAACAAAGTGAAAACATGTCTATGATGACCTTAACTAGGGAGCAACAAAACCTCAGAGTTCCAGTTCTTCTGCTTATCAGTGAGCATTCTCTTACAAAAAAAGAATCATGGGAAAGTGCTTGTTGAAATACGTTTTTCCTCTCAAATCTCTTATTAATGTCTGATTTAAAAATTAGAACCAGCATAAAAATTGTCTTTAAACACTTTAAGACTGAGTCTATTCACCTATAATGTACAGTAGTCTTCTTCACTTTTTTCATTTTTATTGCCTTACATTGCTACTAAGAGATTTAAATCAGTATTCCTTTTTATAATAAGAAACCAAGAATTTGCTGCTGTTAAACGAAATTCTGGTTTATTTTTCCTCCTTGTAGCATGGGAGAAGGAAAGGGACCTGGGTGATTTCACAGACCAATGATTTACTTGGGCTTTCTGCATTTACCGTAGCTTTAGCTTTATGTGCAATTAGTTCCATGGATTTGGAAGGAACTAATTTTGTTTCTTTAAATTTAAAGGTGTTTTCTGTCCAGAGTGGAAGCCAAAGTGATGTGTACAAAATATACATTGCTGACAATAAAGAACTGGAAATAACCATTGGGTCAATAAAAGCCTGAAGGCATTTTCACTTTGGGGAAGCCTCAAAAGCATTTTCATGTGAATTGTCGTATCCATTTTTTAAAGATGGCTCCACTAGTGGGCAATATGAATATATTTGTCAAGGAAGAGCAGTATTTCTAGGTGCGTGTGTGTATACATATGCATGTTCCTCCTATCTTTTGTGCTAATTAATTATCTGAAAACTGCTTTCCTGGATCAGACTAAAGGTCCATAGACTTTAGTAATCTGTCTCCACTGGTGGTCTGACCATGTTCCTTCCTGGGAAGCTCACAAGCAGGATTTTGAGGCAGATAACCATCTTTTGCCTTGTTGTTTGTTTCCTTGAAGAACAAGAGAGCATGCATTTGCAGAAAATGTTTTGGAAAAAAGGAATATTAATGAAAATACTGTTGTTTTCTGGAGCTGTGTACTCCAGAATCCCATTGTGCCTAACAGTTTTTACCAGTTTGAAAGGCTTTGGGCCCTATGTGTTATGTCTAGTGCTCCGGTAGTGTGGAGGGTTATGGATATACTATAATGTAAATTGTCATTAAATAAATGGTACCCAGCCTGCTTTCTTAATAAACTGGTGTGGTAGCTGTTCCTATAAATTAGCAGTGAGCAACAGCAGAGAATTAGGGGGCAGGCAGTTTTCATCTTCATACTCCTTTAGGGGCTGCAGTGGCACTCCTGATTCAACTGGAATTGATCTCATAGCATCTGATTTATGTTTTGGTTGGCTTTATTTATTGGTTGGCTTTATTGATTTATTTTTGCCAGTTTTGGGTGGGTGAGTAAATTTGAGTATTGTAGGATTCTTGCAGGATTGTAGGAACTAGGCTACTGTGTTTTACAGTAGTTTTGACATATTTTGGTGAAAAAATGGCAGTAATTAAGAAGGAAGAATTCAGGTGAGTTACTGTAGTGGCTTCAGGATCTGCAAAATAGGACCTTGCTGTTTGCATGTATTCAACAGATTGCACTTTCCACACCTGGCTATAGATACAAATAATAATAATAAGTTGGAATATGGTATGTTTAGCTTTGCTTGTTGTTGAATTTATACTCTCTTTCCCTACCATGTGCATACAGAATCTAAAGCTTGTCTATCTCTGATTTAGCCACAAAGCCTCAGGTCTAAACCAACATTGTTGCTTCCACATTATGAATGTGAGGTGTTCCACCTTCTTCTGTTCAGCTGCGTCCCAAATTCTTGTGGCACTGACTCATCACTTAATGCTTGTGGCACTAAGAAGCCATTGGACATCTGAGGATACTTTATATTGAAGTGTAAGGCCCTCCAGGTTGTTGGTCTACAGCTCCAATCATCTTTGACTACTGAGCATGCTGACGGGGCTTCGGGAACTGGGAGCCCACCAACATTTGCACAACGACAGGATCGCCTACTGATTTAAAAGCGTATGAATCATGTTTTCAGAAAGTTAGCCTAGGACGTGAGATAGATTTTTCCAATAAGAGAGACTTATCATATATATACAAGTGCAAGTTTGTCAAGTAAGTTTATCAGTGGCTACTGCATGGTACCTAAAATTGCAAATTTTAGATTGAGAACCAGTTCTTTGCAGGAAACAGTAGAACAAAACTGTTATCTTCATGTACTGGATGGTGAGTTTGCCAGAGCATCTTTGTGAGATAGGCCTCTAATCTGATATGGCACTGCTGCTCTTATGTTCTTAAATGGAAATTATGCAAGTTTCTATAACAGTGTATCAGGGAAGATATTTAAAGCAGGAGTAGGGAGTGCAGGGCTTTCCAGATGTTGTTGGACTCCTATTCCAATCAGTCCTAGTCAGCATAACCAATGGAGTAGGATCATCGAAGCTGCAGTCCAGCAATATCTGGAGGGCCACATTTGCCAACTCTGATTTAAGAGGAGTTATGAAGATCTTACAACACAGAAATGAGTATAGCTTTTCTTTGTCTTGTAGGGAAACAGTGGCCTCAAGCCAAAGGAGAATGAAGTCACATCCAAACCCTGGCATTGGCCCATCAATTATCAGGTATGGAGGCAAAAATGACTCTTGCATGTTGAGGTTTTTGGATTTGTCTCCTTTTTAAGACAGGATGAAGGCCTGATTTTGATTGCTTTCTCCATAGGGCCTCCGTTTTTCTGGAATCAATGAAACAGACTATAGAGTTTATTTACTAGGAAACCCGGTAAGTACAATTTGGTTTGGTTCCTCCATTTGGGGTGGGGGAATTTTTAGGATCCCTTGAATAGGTAGCTTCCTTGCTCCACAGCTCTTCCTCTCATTCCCTCTTTAGTTCTCAAAGATATATCTGCGTTAGTCTGTAAGAAGAGATAGAGGGATCCAGTAGCACCTTTGAGACTAATTGGAGGAAAAGGTCAGTTAAGCTCTTCATTCAGTTTAGTCACAAAAGTGTTACTGGATTCCTTCATGTCTTTTTATTCCATCTCAATAGTTTCTGTGTAGTTTTATGGTACCTTCTGTGCATCTTTGTCTACCTGCAAGGCTTTCCCTCACAGGTGATCTGGTGGATGAACTTAATCACAATTGGATTATATCTC
The DNA here is from genome assembly GCF_019175285.1 of Sceloporus undulatus. Taxonomy (NCBI): domain Eukaryota; kingdom Metazoa; phylum Chordata; class Lepidosauria; order Squamata; family Phrynosomatidae; genus Sceloporus; species Sceloporus undulatus. The sequence goes on along the minus strand of NC_056522.1, from coordinate 341,690,588 downwards.
TTCATGACAATATTTGTATCTGTGGCCATGAAAAGAGGAGTCCAGCTGACAGCTGAGCACAAAGGTAATATAAATTTTCCAACATGCTATGCCCCTTGACACACGGTGAGGGGTGAGGGAAGTCCTGAGTATGATATCAAAAAGAACATAATTAAAAATGTTGGAGACCTAAAATTACAAAGGACATTTTCCTGAATGCTTTGTGGCTTCCCCAGAATGCTTCAAAATGCTGATTTTCAGGTCAGTAAGAAGATACAGATTGGAAGGAAAGACCAATTTGGATGTGGCAGTATTTACACATATGCACACTTAGGGTTCTTTGAATTTCAGCCTGTGATTTTAAGATGGGTTTTAGTCTTTTATGGCCAAAGGAAATAAATATTCGTAAAAAGAAGGGGAAATTCTGTATGGTAAATGTTTGTTCACATTTCCTTTGGAGACATATTTTTTGTGAATTCTGAAAGGCCAGTGTTTTCTGGAAGTGTATTTGTGGAAATATTTATGAGGGAAAAAAAAGAATTGGTGATTGGTCCAGGAGCAAGAGATTTAACAGCTGAGAACCCACAAGTCTTATGTATACAGCAGGTGTTGCTACTGCTTACTGCAGTGGTGTTCCAGAACTTTCTGTGGCTCAAGAGAAGGAATGTAACCTGAGAGATTAGTTCTCAGAGCTTATATTTTTGGAATATTTTTTGTCACTCCTGATGTGGTTACTTCTTAGGAGGCTTTGTGGTCTTCCTGAGCCCCACCTAAAGGGTAATCTTCTACTGGGTTGTCAAATGCTATTCACTGGTTTTACTTATTGTGCATACTGATTCCTTTACACATGCACACAGTTATATAAAAATGTGACATTGTCCATTAGAAAGATTGAGGAAAAGTTACATTCTGGTGGCTCCAACCTTGTTGTTTCCACATGGAAGCATCAAATGAAGAAATTCCTCTCTTCCTTAACTTTTCATGATGGTCTGTGGAATGCTTTCTTAACCAGGATTAGTTTGGATTTGTAGCAGTTGCTGGTATGCACACTAGAAGCAAACATGTTTACTTGGCAGATTACTGTGGGGCATATATCAGCAATGCTCTTTTCTTCTAAGCCCTGGACTGATAAAGTACAGTGGTGCCTCGGGTTACGAAATTAATTCGTAACGCGGCCGCTTTCGTAACCCGAAAAGCCTTCGTAAGCCGAGTTGGATATTAAAACAGAGAGCATTGTATCTTATATACACCATGAAACCAGATCCTGCAGGCAGTTGAAAACAAATGTTTACAGTTTGGTTTGAGAAGAATGCAAGAAATGTGGTTTGTGTACACGGACCTTAGCTCTATGCATATGTGTTGTGTTCCAGAGCTCTCTGAAGTCCTGCTAAATGGTGGAGGGAAGAGTTATGCTGGGATGGCTTCTTCATTATCTTCCTTTCTTCATGATGGGACGCGGGGTGCTCTATTTTCTCATTATTTTCCTGCCATGCTTTTCTCCACTATGTTGACAGGTATATTTCACAAGTCTTTTACACAGCAAGAACCTAATGCCATGGTAGACTCGATTTTACATTTGATGAGACT
>NC_056522.1:341688553-341688997 GCF_019175285.1 Sceloporus undulatus | reverse complement strand
ACAGTGGTGCCTCGGGTTACGAAATTAATTCGTAACGCGGCCGCTGTCGTAACCCGAAAAGCCTTCGTAAGCCGAATTGCCATAGGCGCTAATGGGGAAAAGCCGCGATTCCGTGCGAAAAAGCCGAAAAAAGCACCAAAAGTTTTTTTGTAACCCGAAAAAACATTCGTAACCCGAAACAATAATTCCCTATGGGATTTTTTCGTATCCCGAAAATTTCGTAACCTGGGTATTTCGTATCCCGAGGTACCACTGTAGTGATATTAAAACAGAGAGCATTGTATCTTATATACACCATGAAACCAGATCTCTGCAGGCAGTTAGAAACAAATGTTTACAGTTTTGGTTTGAGAAGAATGCAAGAAATGTGGTTTGTGTACAGGACCTTAGCTATATACATATGTGTTGTGTTCCAGAGCTCTCTGAAGTCCTGCTAAATGGTGG
>NC_056522.1:341635509-341688543 GCF_019175285.1 Sceloporus undulatus | reverse complement strand
AGGAAGAGTTATGCTGGGATGGCTTCTTCATTATCTTCCTTTCTTCATGATGGGACGGGTGCTCTATTTTCATCATTATTTTCCTGCCATGCTTTTCTCCACTATGTTGACAGGTATATTTCACAAGTCTTTTACACAGCAAGAACTTAATGCCATGGTAGACTAGATTACAGAGAGCCTTAAAAAGGCTGAGTACAATAGATAACTATGGCCCGTTACAGATGGGCATAAAGTACGGACTGGGTCCGTATTAGGGTTAGAAAGGGGCATCCCTTCTGGACGCCCCTAACCCTAATACGGACTGAGTCCGTACAAAATGGTGGTGCCCATTCCACACGGGGGGGCGCCATCTTTACGTAGCGGACATGCTGCGTCCACACCACGCGGCACATATGATGCTGCGAGTGTGCCATTGGCGCCTCACGGCATCATATCTGTGCTGCAAAGAGAAGTGCCATTTTGGCGCTTCTTATTTGCAGTGCGGAGGAGCCTCGCGGTTTGGATGCTGGGGCTCCTCCGTGCTGCAAATGGCGGCAGTGGCAGACCGCCCCTTCTGGGCGGTCTGTAACATGACTATGTTTCTTCTTGAAAAATGGTTGAAAAAATCCCCAGTAAATTGCATTTTTGTGATCAAGATCAGTATAGCTTCAAACTTGGTATGGGAGACTTGGACATAGAACACCAGCTGTTATTTGTCAGCCTTGAGCAACTTCATCTTAATTTTCCCATTTGTGACATTGATAAAAGGATGAATAATCCGTACAGTTTTGGTGAAGGGAATTCTAAAACAACTTGCCCCAAAAGTGGTGTAACGTTAATCTGTATTTTAGATTGTGTTATATTTGTCTATTTATTAAAAATATTGGTGAGCTGTTTAAAACTATTTTTAAAAGTATTCTCATTCTGATATATTAATATATCTGTTCTACAGCTGTAGATTTCTTTTTTTATCATTTTATTTTATCTTGCATTTTGCAAGGCACTGTCTTAATAAAGCAAAGTGCTTATTTTAGCTTGAAGATTCCTTTTTTTAGAGAAAGAATTGCAGGAGACAGAGTTGGTATCAACATACTGTAGTACTGAAAATACATGATTTTATTGGACGCTTCTTTTTGCTGGAAGTATTTTCTGGTAAAATAAACAATATTCGCTTTAGAAGATTCACCATGAGAGAACTCTTTCAGAAATGAAATAGAATTGGGTTTTCATCCTTTTAATTGATATTAATAGTACCAGGCCAAAACATGATTACATGATGGCTACAGGTTATTGATAAGATGCAGCCTTGTCTTGACATTATTACTAAAATTTACATGGATTATTTCAAGTTCCATTGTGCCTGTCCAACTTTCCCTCTTCTCTTACTCACTCAGGGATTACCTGGGATGTATTTCTGAAATTCTGGGCTGGGCCCCAGTCATGCAGCATCCAAAGGAGAAAAGTTTACAAATATGGGATAGTGATATTGATCCTGCTCAGTATGTATAGGTGAGAATTTGTTCCTAAATTGTTAACACATAGCTAAAATCATTATTTTTACTTGGAGGACTTTTGTGTAATGATGTCTCCTCAACATTCATGTGATCAAATGGTCTTGAGAGAAGGGCCTTTGTAGACCAACCAAACCCTAAAAAACAATTTCAGGAAATAGCAGTAAGCTATTGAGTAGTTTTCACAATGGGTGGAGTTACTTTCATAGGAGATGGCCTTGGATATTGACTTGTGTTAATTTTCAGAAGCTGCCTCATTTGAATTGCTTAGAAAGCAGCAATCCTAATTTATTAAAGTTTCAGGTGCCACTTTCTTTTCACACATCCTTGTACTCTCTCAATACAATAATATAGGAAGCTTTTATTTATTTATTTTTAGTTACCCACTATCTTTGATTGCAGAGTTCAGTGGACAGTACATCTGAATGGACACTGATCTAATTTTCAAGGTCCCAAAGTACTGCTGTGTTTGTTGTGTGTCTTCACACTGTTTCTGACTTATGGTGACTCTGAGGCAAACCTATCACAGGGTTTTCTTTGCATGATTTGTTCCGAGGGTGCGTGTGTGTTGCCTTTGCCTTCCTCTGAGGCTGAGAGAATGTGACTTGCCCAAAGTCGCCCAGTGTGTTTCCATGGCTGAACAGGGATTTCAATCCTAGTCTCCGGAGTCATAGTCCAACATCAAATCAGTATACCATTCTGGTTGTCACTATGATTATATAATTCATTGGTCATGAATGGTGCTGTGGCACGGATGAGGATCATGTGGCCCTCCTGATATTGCTGGATTGCATCTTCTGTCCAGCCCAGCAGCTTAGTCAACATTGGGGATGATGGGAGTTGTAGCCCAACATATCAAAAGGGCTGCGGATCTCCTTCCCAACTCTATGGGATGGGATGGGATGCTGAGGTGTGCTCTGTTTGTGACATGGGATATCAGGAAATTTGGTTCATATATCAATCTTGTTCCACAGCTTCTACCTCTTCCACCCTCTCTCCTATGGGATGGTAGGACCTCTGGCTTCTGATACCAACAGCCCAATGGCAGGACTTAGGTGGCTGGAAACATGGGAGTTCTAGATCCAGCCTGAAAGAAGAAGGGAGCAAAACAGAAGAACAGAAATGGTGAAACCTTCACTGTGAAGAATCTTTCCCAGCAGTGTTTCTGTGCTGATACAGACAGTGGACTGTGCACCTCAGGCCCTGAGAAAAGCTGGCAGCAGTGAAGGAGAATATAGTTTTTTGTGGGTTTTTCGGACTATGTAAATTGAAGGAGAACTTTGGCCAAGTGGCCTAGGGTTCCAGTTACTTGATCCAGTTGCTGCTCTCAAGATTGAACCATCCAAGCAATATGTTTTAAGCCTGGCCTCTACAGCAGGATTATTTGTGTGAAAATTTGGGGATGTGTGTTTGTTTGTTTGGGCAAGAGTGTAGCTTAGTGCTGTCTCTCCTCATGTGTGATTTATTAGAGCACAGAAAATATCAAACATACATAGAGATGAGACAGACTTTGATATCAGGGTAGTTTACATCCAAGAACTTTTTTATCATTATGTTTTTAAAACTACATGAGAGTAGGTGGGTATATGCACACAGACACCACGTATATGTCTTCCTGTGGGAGTTCTGTGACTGCTCCTCTGGACTTCAGAAACTTTGACTTAATCGTTACAATAGTGTGAAGCCTTTGGAGACTCTGTGCCTTGTTTACTTTTCAAACAAAAGGCAGTTGATTTTTTCCCATTTTTGCACAACACCTTTGCTCTCAGAGTACAGAGAACAACTTGAAAGAACTGTAAGGATCCCATGCGAGAATGAAATCGTAGCATTCAAGTTGCTACACTGCTCCTTTGTTTAGAAAAGTCTAAGACTGATAAAACTGGTAGCTTTTTACTTTTGTTTTAGATTTTCTGCCCTAAATTCCCTTTGAGAATGACGTAAAAGTTACACAGTAGATTAGAGATTATGCTAGGGCCTGTCACTCATTCTGTTAGCCTACTAGTACTTAATTCTGTGAAGAAGCTGCTATCTCTTTAATGAATGCCATATACAGAATAGGCAACTAACAATAGGCTGCTGGAACAGTTTCTTTGTTAAATGCATATAGGTTTTGAGGAGACATTAGTCTGTTTGCAGTGATAAACTATCTAGAAAAAGTTACTGAAAAGATTAAAGGCAGAAGTAAAGAAGTCTTCACCTGGTTACTGAAGAGAGCTTTTCTTTATCTACTTCTGAGAAAGTGTGAAATAAGTCTTGAGAAGAGATCTTGAGTGAGTTATTGTGTACCACAGTTTTCCAAAGCAAATTTGGCTTCAGCTATAATTACATAGCTTCCTTGAAGCCTCCTTTGCATAAGTGTCAAGAAAATTGAGGCCATCCAATAATTCATTTTAGCATCTGTATTAAAGCCTGAAGCCTGCCGCGTCCTATTGCCCTGTACCATCCATCATCAAAGGGCTGTTTCTGTTGGCATGGAGACTAAATGCCAGCATCCCCAGGAGAGGTTGGATAGATATGAAGTGTGTTGATTGCTGAAGACTCTGGCTGCTAGATTCATTGAAAGGGGGGGGGGGGAATGCAGGTCTATGCTTAGTTTGGCTTATTTAGTTAAATAATGTCACTATGACCAACCCTTTAGTGGCAGTAGTTTTAGATTTTGATTGTATGGGCAGTATCCAGCAGTGGAATTCTGCTGGCAGAACAATGTAATTTAGCAGAAAACGCATCCCCTCCAAAACAAACAAACAAAAACAGCTCCCGAGGACTAGCAAATATCTGGAATTTTTGGGTGGCTCAAAAGGTTGGGGAAGAGAACAGAAGGGGTTTGAAAGATTCTACCACTGAAAGTTGGACAGTAGTTGCAGAAATGATTAAGGGTCCTAGCCTTTTACTTTTCCTTTCTTTTTAGAAACTATGGGGAATCACTGCAATGAGTTTTTGGTTTTGATAGACTTTCCATTACCTAAGGCAGGAAGCACTCCCCTTTGGTTGGCCTGGGACAAGAGAAATCTTGCAGGAGGGTGGGATGGGAAGGAGGATGTCACAAAAGCCTCTCATTATTCTGCATCTATGCTACTGGAAGAGACAGCAGGTGGGAGGTCCAGTAGATTCTAAGCAGTAACAATACAGTTGATTTATAGGAAGGCAATTTTGATCTTCCATTAGCTGCTGAAATGTTACTCTTGACTAAATTATCCAGAAGAGGACCTCATCTGGTAGTCACTTCACTGTTTAGTTTTGTACACTGGTGCCTCGGGATACGAAATGATCGGGTTACGAAATTTCCGGGATACGAAAAAGTTGGATTGGCAAAAACTGTTTCGGGTTACGAAATATTTTTCGGGTTATGAAATTCATTTTGGCGCGAAATTCAAATGCTGCAAAGTGCAGCTATAGGCTTTCCAGTGCTAACGGAAAGCCTTTTCGGGTTACGAAAGGAATGGCGGAACGAATTAATTTCGTAACCCGAGGCACCAGTGTATTTATTTCTCATGAAGGCTTCCCATAACTAAAAGATATTGCTATGAATGGGTAGCTGCTTCCTTCTGAAATGTGTCTGATGACACTGCTTTACGACTATGGAAAGGTATCTTGAACAGTAAACATTGAAACAGGATGTTTAAAAAATAGCAGGCTTCAGACTTGTAATTTTTAATCATTGTCATTCACAGAAGTACATTGAGACACCTGGATTCTAGTAAAATCCACTGAAGGATTCTTAATCATTTCAGTACTAGTTACAGATCAAATAATTGGATTCTATGAACAGATGTGCTTTAGATGGGTGGTTTAATGAAGCTGCGGAAGAGTGGCATTTTACTAGGCACAGGGTGCTAATTGATGTTGGTATATCTGGTTCATTAACACTTTTCCATCTCTTCCTGGCTTGCCTCAACCTTAGCTTCATAATTCACCTGTGTTTGTCACACAGCATTAATTAACAGCAACATTCACCAGTGTTTTGGAGCATTTGCTCCGCTTCTTTCAAAACCCATTACTGTTTAATTCAGAAGAAGGTACAAAGTAAATTCTTTCTGAGTCTGTACATTTCATTATTTATTATATTTACAGGGTACTACAAAAGCTTGCTCTTATAGGATCATTTGTTTTCTTCCTAGTGACTTCTGTGGCCTAGAGTGTTGATCTAGAAGTCTGGATAGTATACTTAAATATATTCTGGAATAACCTCGTTCCTCTCCAGTGGTCTTACTGAAACACCGAGAGAGCTGTCATGATGGAATTTGTTACTAAATAAAATTTTTGTTTTGGGGAATTTTAGAGAATTGTACATTCTTTCCTTCTATGTTAGTGTAGAGCTAACAATTTTAATTCTTCAACATTTCTTCTAGGAAATAAAGACGGTAAATTGAGAAATTAAAAAAGAAAAACAAAACCCACCTGCTTCTTGAGAGATGCTCTCTTGAAGGCCTTCACTTTAGGTCAGGGTGGGAACCTCAGCCTCTACGCCCAGATCTGGCCCTCTGATATTCCCCGGATTGCTGTGATCCCTTCCCACACCATCATCATTTGGCTTCCCAAGTTGTATATGGATATTCATTCCCGTTATAAAAAGTTAAGATACCTCTAGTGCTTGATTATAAGAGATTTACACTAAAATTGTTCTGGTATGTCTGACTGCAGCCTTTGCCTTTGGCCCTTTGATCAGTCCTTCCTCCACCCAGCATCATTTCTCTGAAATTGAATTTGGCTGAAGGCGTTCCAGCTTGCCCTAGATAGTAGTAAAGTCAGATTTTTCATTCTTTGTGTTGTCTAGAACTTCATCTTGACAGAAACCCCAGTCCTTTTATATTTATACAGGGCTTTAACTGGTTTATTTTTGTTTGTTGTGTGCCTTCAAGTCATTTCCAACTTATGGAAACCCTAAGGTGACCCTATCATGGGGTTTTATTGGCAAGGATTAGTCAGAGGTTTGTCACTGCCTTTCCCTGAGGCTGAGAGCATGTGACATGCCCAGCAGGTTTCAGGGCCAAGTTGAGAGTTGAACCCTGGTCTCCAGAGCTGTAGTCCAACGCTGCAAAACTACTCATTCAGAAACATAGCAAGTACAGTTCTATACCTCTTATCAGTAAACTTAAGTACTCCCTAAGTGGTTTACAAAGTGTAAGCTAATTGCCCCCAACAATCTGGGTACTCATTTTAGCGACCTGAAATGATACAGGCCTTTATGAATAGTACACTGAAAATAGAGGATCACGTCCAGCTGTTTCTTCACATAAATAAGTGTCCATACACACCTAGCATATTAGGTAGGCTTCGCTAAACCCTTGCACAGGCAGAGAGTTTAAGTAGAGATACATTTTAAACAGTCTTCAATTGTTCTGAAATAAGGGAGGTGTCCTAAGCTATTTTCAAATCTGTATTTCATTTGTAACTTGATTGCTTCAAAGGACTGATTTGTACTCTGCCTTAGGTGACAGTAAGGCTGTAGCCAATATGGCAGTTGTCTACCAATTGTAGGGAGCCCTCTGCATTATGAATTGTTTTTACTAATGCTGCTAAATTTGAATGTATGTATATGTGTCTTTTGTTTATGACCATTGTCTTTATTTTTAAGTGAACATATTGTTATGCAGTGTAGATGGTACTAAATAAAAAGGAAACTGCCTTTTGAATGACATGTCTTTTTGTAAAGGAATTAACAAAACAACATAGAATTAACTGTTTATTTTTAAAAATAAATAGAATTTCTTTAAAATGTCTTCTTGATTTCTAAATGTTTTCCACTTTCTTGTCCATAGCATCAACTTGATAATAAGGGATGTCTGAGTGCAGAGGTGCAATCCTGTCTCTCAGCCACCCCCCTCCATTTTCTTGATTGTCACCAGCAATAATTTGCTTTAGATCGTACAGTGAATGAGGATGATAGATTAAAACTTTGTGCACACAAATACCCTGAATCAGTGCTTTGTCTGTTTTGAAGGATCTCAGGGTCCACTAATAGACTTTATACTTGATTTCTCTAGCCAAAGTTTGGCGGTAAAGGGTAATAGCAGCATTTCTGAAATTTAACTTGACCATCTGATCCATTTGGGGATGGGTGCAGTCATCTCCTTATTGATCTACTTTTTGCAATTATATATTATGTGTGTCATACAATCAGTCATAAAAATCAAATAGATGTCCAAATTACAAAATGTAGTTATATGTAGTGGAAGCTATTTATTACAATGCAAAGTTCAGAACAAAGATAAAGTGTATGTGTCCAGATGAGAGACCAAGCTACAAACTTAGAAGTTGGTAAATGAATATTCCATATGTAAAGGGGGTGACAACAGGGTAGGGTTATACTGAGAGGACCTTAAATAGTCATCCCAAAGGAAAGCTAAATTATTTTATTTTTTTAAAAAAAATTACTAGGTATGACTAAATTTCTTCTGTAGCATTTTATTTGCTCCATCCACACAGACCTGACAAAGTTGCCAAGAAAAATCTGTTTTCAGGGAGAATGAATATATGTTCATTATGATGTGGGGTTGGTTACCAATTCAGAAATGGAGCAGCTTGAACTATCCTGTATGGCTGTGTGAGAAAGAGCCAGCTTCTAGAGATGAAAATCTAATAGTTTATGTGGTATAAATTAAATCTCATACAGATTCTAACTAAACTTGTGTAAATACTACAAGCAATCATTAGCAAATAAACTGCTGAGTTTCCTCAAGAATGCCTAGAGCATCATTTAGAAAGGGCTTGAATGATATGTGTCTCACTTCCTCATGCTTGTTGAAATAGTGAAGGAACTGAGTGAGATTAACAGAGGTAAGGCAGACAGCCAAACATAACAAAAAATGCTGTCATGAGTTGCTGGAAGGTAATGATACAAAAATGTCTAATGCGCGTTAGTAGAATGTAGGTTATGGCATCAAACCTGGGACTTGGGCGGGTTACAGACCGCCCATTTGGGGCGGGCTGTACCTGCCCCTTTCCCCGGTGTATCGGGGTCTCAGCTGCCAGAATGGCAGCCGCTGAGGCCCCGATCCGCCGCTTTTCAGGCTGCGGGGAAGCGGCAAAACGCCGCTTCCCCGCAGCCTGGAAAGGGGTGTCCTTGGGGCTTGAAGCCCCAAGGACACCCTACAGCGGCGGGGAGGAGGAGAAAGGGGCCGCTTGGCCCCTTTCTCCCTTGCTTCGCTGGGCGCAGACATCTGAAGGCTGCGCCCAGCAACGCAAAGCTGCGCCGCAAACCAGGAAGGAGCTCCGAAATGGAGCTCCTTCCTGGTCCGCGCTAAGGGCGCACTAATAATAATAATAATAATAATAATAATAGGTTTTATTTATATACCGCCCAATCGCTGGGAATCCGAGCGGTTTACAACAGAGGGGATAATAGACAGTTCCCTGCCCTCAGGCTTACAATCTAAAAGACACAACACAAAAGGAGAAGGGAATGGTGAGGGAGGTAGGGGATCAGGTCCAGCATTCTTCTCTCCCTCTGAGGCCTGGACCAAGGCAGATGGACCAGAGGGAGGGCTCTTCTTCTTCAGGCTAGCTCTGATGGAGGTGGGCCAGCCTACTCTCCCCCTCATAGGCCGAAGGATGACAGTTATGGAGGAGGAGCCTTTTTCTTCAGGCTAGAACCTGATGGTACTGGGCCAGCCTTCTCTCTCCCTCAGAGCCCAACAATGACAGGGAGGGAGGAGCCTCTTTCTTCAGGCTAGCCCCAGATGGTACTGGGCCAGCCTTCTCTCTCCCTCATAGGCCGAAGGATGACAGTTATGGAGGAGGAGCCTTTTTCTTCAGGCTAGCCCCTGATGGTACTGGGCCAGCCTTCTCTCTCCCTCAGAGGCCGAACGATGACAGTTAGGGAGGAGGAGCCTTTTTCTTCAGGCTAGCCCCTGATGGTACTGGGCCAGCCTTCTCTCTCCCTCTGAGGCCGGAAGATGACAGTTAGGGAGCAGGAGCCTCTTTCTTCAGGCTAGTCCCTGATGGTACTGGGCCAGCCTTCTCTCTCCCTCAGAGGCACTAGGCGCCCTGGCGCCGAGCGAGGACGTCACGTCCGCGCCGCCCCGTATAGAGGCGCCGTGGCCGTGACGTCCTCATGGCGGCGGCCGTCTGGAACGGCCGCCGTCATTTTTTACATGCAGAGCGCGTATTAGGGTTAGGGAGGTGCGGAGGCACCGCACCTCCCTAACCCTAGTACGCGCTCTGCGCGTACTTTAATGGCGGTGTGTAACCCGCCTTGCTTTGCTATGTGTACAGTTGGCCCTCCACATTCACAGCTTTGGCTTTTGCGGATTTGATTATTTGTGGTTTTGATTAATATGTTATCTCTAGTAATCTCTAGGTCCTCCAGCACAACTGCCAGAAGCTGATAATAAAGCTGAGCTGGAGAACCTAGACGTTCCTAAAGAAAACAATTCTCTGGGCATTCATAGGTCCTCCAACATGATTCTATGATCAACTTTAAGGTTGCACTGGAGGACCTGGAAATACCTAGAACAGTGTTCTCTCAGGTGAAAAGAATATTGTTGTTGTTTTTTAATTTGCAATTTTCACGGGAGTCCTGTGCCCCTAACCCCAGTGAATATGGAGGGACCACTGTATTTACTCAGGGTTAGAAAAGTCCTCAGGGTTCACCACAACAGCAACATCCTGAGAAGTTATTTACTGAGAAAGCCAAGAATGGGTTAAACTTTGGGCTAGTTAGTCAGAGGAAAGAACTTGATATCGGAAGGCGAAGTGGTATATTTTGCCCCTAATAAAAAAACACATTAAAGAAACAAAAACAAAGTGCCCATTTTCGAATACAGTAGTAGTAGTAATAGCATGGTTGAGTTGGGAATGAGACGCTGCTCAGCTGTATTGCCTGGGTTGGGCAACTCTGGCCATTGACGTGGTAGACTGCAATTCTACAGTCCTTCTCCATAGGCTGTTCAGAGTTGCAGTCCAGCAACATTCCTTACTCTGGATCTAGCAGAATGCTTATTTTTTAAAGAAAACATCACTTTTTCACAGAATCAAGATTGCCATTTAAAAAATTGAAGAATTCCATGTTTGTGGGAGATGAGGAATCGCTCCACAGTACAATTGTAGAGAAGGCTATACCAGTAAGGAAAGACTCGAGAAGCAGAGTCAATTAAGAGAGGGTGGTTGGTTGGAGATACATTCTCTGAACTGCCACAGCTTTCTGCAGTGTGATTGAGTTACACCTTGACTGTAGTATCAACCTTCAGAAGGTGACTTCTGTTCTGATGTTCACATTTGAAATTTGTTTTTGACATTGTTAACACAGTTAAGACTATTTTAAAGCAAATTGAACCAGAGCAGAAGTTTAAAAAATGGCTGAAAAAAGCAATGTCTCTGAGTATCAAAGAGAGGAGTGTTCTATTGATGCCTCACTTGAAACCAACAGCTCTCCATTTGGTCCCTCTTGGTTTCTTCAGCTAAAACATGCCCTGTTGCCCTTTTGATTTTTTGTTCTGTACAGTAGTCCCTAGTTGGTAGTGTATTGTGCAATACTAGGTTTTGCCTTTTAGTATTCCACTGCAAAAGAAAGTTGAACATGTTCTCCTTCCTGATGGTAATCTCCTTACTTGCATGGCTCAGATCCTTCAAGATAATTATCACTGCCCCACTTCTTCCCCTTTTGGCCTGATAGCAAGAGGAAAATAGTCCAGCTGCTACCCTTATCATTTATGTACAAGATTTTGTTAACCTTAAGAAGCCGTTCTGCTGCTTGTTAAGCAACTGCATTTGAGTGTAGCTTTGCTGTATTGTAGCCGGCAGAGAATAAGCAGAAGAGAAGTTTCCCTTTTCCATTTGGAGACTGGAACTAGTGTTTAGTTCTTTTCATGAGGAGAGTTATTTAGGAGCATGAAGAAGATTGGTGGAGGGACCAGGCTATGAAAAATGCTCCCAAGTGAGCAAAGAGGCTAAGGGAGTTGATTAGACTCTCATTCATGACATTCAGGAGTTGAATTTTTGAAATGGAAAATAGTCTGAAGGGGGTTTGTTTAATTGCTCTGTATGCAATTACAAAGATGAAAACCAGAAATTGTCATGGTACAGTAAGGTCAGGAGGCTACTTCTTTAGTCAGAGCTTTGAGAAGGAAAAAGGCTGTGAGTGTAAAAGCAAAGCCCATTGAGGTAGGCTTGCCCATTGTCATAGAAGCAAGAATCCATTCGATGAGAAGCTTTGTCCATTTTCCTCCACTCTGCAGTTGGCTAATAGTTTATTGTGTGGTTGTCAGGAGGAGATAGTGAAGAATAATCAATGGTTCTGACAGCATTCTGGGATTGCTGGATTGCAGGTGGCTATAGAATTCTTAAAAGCTTGTGAGTACAGTCAACCAGGCAAGCACAAATATTTGAAGGTCGCTTCAAGTTCAAGACAAAACCCAGTCATATTCTTAGGAGAAAGCAGCATTGAACAAAACAGGTTTTCAAGGCATAAGTCCAATTTGTGTGATTCCCAAAGAGAAGATGGGCCCACTTTGCATGTATATCTCTACACAAAGAGCCCTTTAGTCAGGCATTGTTGTTGTTAACTGATTTCATTTTATGATGGCCCTATGAATGACAGACTTCCAAATTACCTTGTCGTCAACAGCCCTGTTCAGTTCTTGTAGACTCAAAAGCTTCCTTGATTGAGTCTGTCCTTCTGGAATGTGGTCTTTTTCTACTGGCTTCTACCCTACCGAGCATTTAGTCTTTCCAAGTGAGTCATGGCTTCTCATGATATAGCCAAAGTACAACAGTCTCAGTTTAGTCATAATGGTTTCTAGGGAGAGTTCAGGCCCGATTTACTTTAGGAACCATTTATTTTCCTTTTTGGCAGTCCATAGTATCCCTAGAACTCTCCTCCAGCACATTTCAGATGAGTTTTCTTCCTATCAGCTTTTTTCACTGTCCAGCTTTCATAGCCATATGTAGTAATTAGAAACACAATGCCTGGATAGTCCTTACCTTAATATTCAGTGATATATCTTTACACTTCAGGTTCTTATCTAGTTCCTCCATAGCTGCCCTTCCATGTCCTAGTCTTATCCTGATTTCTTGACTGCAGTCTCCACTCTTTTTTTTAGCTTGGGGTGAAGGTCTCATCGCCCCTCAGACAAAGGACTAGCTTAAGGCATTTTGCTGCCTGAGGTAAAGGACAAGAGGCTGCTACACCCCTTTTCATGAACAGAAAAAGATATTGGGCAGGTGAAGGTGTTCACCAGTGGTGTCACTGAATGAGTGCGGGGTGTGTGGACCACACCAAGTGACATCCCAAGAAGGGGTGACATCCTGCTGAGGTTCTCCTGTGGACAAGGTATGAACACACCCTGTGTGACTTCATCATTGTCAAAGTGACAGAGGACGGGCAAGCGTGCCCCTCATGGCTTTGTTGCCAGCTGGGCCGCCTGCCTGTGTAAGCAGTGGCAAGGGCAATGGAGAGGCGAGCATGGCCCTCATGTCTTCATTGGTGGCCCAGCTCTGCCAACACCCCTCCCTTGGCTGCACCTGCTACATTGGTTGTCACCAAGCCTGGTGATGCCACTGGTTTTCACTTAACCTGAAGGCAGCAGACTAGATTAGGGGACATAGGAGAAGCCCCTAGGTACCCCCAGCTCACTCTTCTTAATGCTAAATGCCCTTCCTTGCCTGTTTCCAAGCATCTTCTCCTTGAGGTAGCTGCCTCACCCTGCTTAACAGCAGAGCCAGTCTTGCCAAAGGACTGGACATTTTTTGAAATATGTAGTCTTTCTTAGCCCAGTCCACAATGTCTTCAAGTTGTATTACTTGCTGAAAGCTGACTAAAAGGTAAGACAAGGAGAGGTTTGTTTTGTTTATGACAATTCCCCTTAGGTCATCATCATCCTGTCAGTGCAATGGCAGCCATAGAAACTCCTCTGACACCAGGCTAACAGGGAGCAAAGCTGTTCAATATGCAGGAGAGAGCAACACGGGGGTTGTCAAAAGCCTCAGGAGCTCATGCGCCTGGCAGCACACTCATCTCACCTCTCCAGGTTTATGCTACTTAGTGCCCTGAAGATAATTGACTCTCAGGCTTGACTGCCCTTACCCCATGGGGCTTTGATTCTGTTGGTTTGTTTTGTTTCTTTAAATCCAGAGCATGGGAGACTAATTTATAAACAACAACAAATAAAGGTATTTTTCCATCCAGTATTTCTGTATGAAATTGAAATTACCCTTCATGCTACTGTGTGATGCTGCTGAGTGACAGCTCTGAAATCTAGTTGATCTTTCCCCCCTACACCCCTATACAAAGAAAAGTGAAACATGACAATCAAGCTGCATCTCTCACAATGGTATGGTCCTATCTGACAGACTGGAATCCCATTAGAGGGTTTATTGAAGAAATCATGTGCTTCTGGCTACATATAGCATTACACAGTTTCTGTCTAATGTTGTTGTACTGTGCATCTCACAGGCTGGTGGTATAGGAAAATGTACAATGTGAAGTCCCAGTATTGGCCATGCTACCTCAGCATTTTTTTGACTTTGTGACTTCCAGCAGATATATATTCTTTTTTTAAGGTAATCTTGCTATGCTCTATTTTTACAGAGAAGAAATGGGAATAATGAAAGCAACATGATATAAGGGATCCCCATATCAATTGAAATATCTAATTCTGTCCTAAAGTCTGCTTCTTTTACTTACTTGGGTTTTGGGGACTCTTTGAGTAGTGCTGAAACAATATCTGTTCTTTCCAGCATACATAATAATTGGCACAAGGATTCCACATATAGAATCATAGATTCCATATCTATATCTGATTTGCTTAAAGTCTTTTTAGGCCACTCTTGGAAGGCATGGACTCAGCAACTGGTGTATCATATAATAATAAAATAGAAATTCTGTATGTCTGTGACAACTTTAACTCATTGGGAAATTGTGGTAGATGCCTCAAAACTGGCAATGTTTTTGGTTGTCATCCAAGTAGCATTGACCAGTTTCAAGTTAAAGTTCCAAACAAGGGGTTTATCAGAAGCCTAAAAAGGGAGATACCATAACTCACCAGTAAACTGTGGTAGATGACATAAAGTCAGGGTGTTTTTGCTTATCATCCATTTCCCAGTGGCCAGTTTCACACCATAACTCGTTGAGAAATAATTTTTGAAATGGCAGGAGGAGAAGGAAAAAAATAGCCCTAGATTTTCAGTACAATCATGTGAACTCACTTTCTCCAACAAGCTGAAAGAGGAAAAATATTTACTGCTCTGCCAACTTTCTTTCTTGATCAAAACCTAAGACTTGCTCTAAATAGAATAAAGAAGGCCAAGATAGGGGAGAGAAGAGGAAAAGAAGAATGGGAATGGAACTGGAGAGGGAAAATTCCTTAAAGTACATGGTTTTTGTCATCCAGGATTCAGCCCTTAGACATTCCTCTGTGGCCCTTGATATCAAATTAATATTAAACAGGAAGGTTGTCAGAAAGCGGCCAAAAAGGGGCTCCCCAGCACAGGAAACCAGCCATACTATGGGACATCTGGATGGCTCAGCATGGGAGAAGCCAGAGGCACTTAGCCGAGGTCACTTAAGATCCCTTGACTAAGGAGAGTGATGGTGATGAGCTGGACTTGGAGACTGTTTGTATGCAGCAGACAAAAGGAGTTTCCTTCTGGGAATGAAACTCTTTTTGTCTGAGGACATTCACACCAATTGTCCAGACATTCTTGCATATCGCACCCCACTCTTCTCCCCTGGCAGAAGCCTTTCAATCCCTGAAACACTGCCCTCGGGATCCATTTCATGCTATACAGGACATACATGTGCCTGGATAGTAGCAAACCAGCCTAGTTTGAAGCTGGAAAGAATCTCTGTTCCATTTCAGGTGGACACCCCACATGTCACAAGTGGCTATGGAGCCATTCTCATTCTGGTAACCCCGCAATTGGAGCTACGCTTCAGCTTGGTACAGTATTTCCTCTTAGTCCCCCTGAAATATGCTCCCTTTGCATTGTTAGTTCCTCTGTGTGTGTGTGTGTGTGTGTGTGTGTGTGTGTGCAAGAGCATGTGTGTGTGCATATGAATTCCTCCCTTTTAATAGACTAAATTAATTTGGACACTGCCTCTGAAGTATATTGGTTTGGAACCAATATACAAAGGCTGATTTCCCAGGCTTCATGTTACTGGAGCCCTCTCACTGCTTCCTATTGAGCTAAATTAATTTCCCCATTGAGTACAATTTATGGGTGCCCTGTTGGGAGACCCCTGCAATTTAGGTAAAGCTCGTCTCAGTTTTAGGGTTGCAGGGGAGTTCTGGAGGTGAGGGAAGATTTACATTCCTTAATTAACTTTATGAGGTGAGGGAGTTAAGAGCATTTTCTTGTTTGTTTTAAACTATAACATGTATTATTTATAAACCCCACACCTGCTACTGGTAGCCCCCCCCCCCCCTGCCAGCTTTCCTAGTGCTTTCTACAACAGGGGTAGGGAATGACAGCCTTTTAGGTTCAGAACACACTGCAGAAATAATCCACTTTGAGACTGTTTTAACTGCCATGGCTCAATGCTAGGGAATTCTGGGACCTGTAGTTTTGAGACATTTCTCAGTTGGAGAGTTCTGGTGCCACAATGAACTACAATTCCTAGGATTCCCTAGAACTGAGCCAGGGCAGTTAAAGTGGTCTTAAGATGGATTATTTCTGCAGTGTATTTTGGACCTTAGATATGGTGCTACTAACTACAGCTTTGGCCTACGACTAAAGTTGGTCCTCACCTAGGGTTGCCATAAGTGAGGACCTCCAAACCGGGACAAATGTAGGACAAATGCAGGACAACATTTTCAAATGTAGGACACATTTTATAAAAATGGAGGACATGCAAAAAAATTGAGGCTTTTTTAGAAATGTTAATATAAATCCATGTTTCTTAGGCATGATCAAAATGGAGGATATTTTGACATTATTTGTAGACAGATCACGGAAATGTACTTCCCTTTCTGGCCACCCCCCCTCCCCATTCCAAACAGCACATTTGAGCACTGAGCATGGCTTTATTTTAACATTGCCTCTTGCATATTTCAGAGGCTTATTCCACAACCAAACCCTTTGGTCAAGGGACTTTGGTTTTCCTTCATTTTGACTTGTTTTGTCTGTATTCCTCCCCACTAAATAAAGGAGACATGAAATGGAGTTAGTGGGTACAAGTTGTTAAATAAAAAAGTCTTGTGAGACTCTGTAGGCAAGAGGTGCACCATGTTAAGAACTGCATTAAGCACACTTAGGCTGCTGCCACACTGCTTTCACTCTCATCACTCCATCCTATGGAATCCTGGGATTTGTAGTTTGTTGTGGTGCCAAGGCTGGGTTTTGAAATCTCAGGCATGAGAGAGGCAAAAGGCTTGGGCTGCATCTACACTGGAGAAATAATCTGGTTTGAGACCATTTTAACTGTCTTGGCTGAATGCTATGGAATTCTGGGAATGGTGGTTTGTTCCAGCACCACAGCAGAATGGCAGTTAACCCCTGGAAAGCTCTCTGACCAAGGTGACCAATGCCCTCACCCCAAAATGTAGGGCACCCAAGCAAAAAAATGTAGGACATGGCCAAAAATAAAAGCTAAAAACACCCATGTAATTATAAATCCATGCTTCTTAGCCATGATCCAAATGGAGGACATTTTGAAATGTGACAGAAGAGGACATGTCTTGGAAAAGGAGGAGGATGCCTGGTCAATAGTCTCTAATCCAAAATGCACTGCAGAAATAAAACAATGCTGGACTGAAATGCCCAGAGTTCCTCACCAAAGCTGCATCCACACTGAGGAAATAATCCAGTTTGAGAATGACTTAACTGTCCTGGGTTAGTGCTGGGGAATGCTGGGAATTGTAGTACATTGTGGCCCCAGAGCTATCTCTGACAGGGAGTCCAATAACCCTCCAAACGTAGTTGAACTGCAGTGCCCAGAATGCCTCACCAGTTGCATCCACACTGAGGAAATGGTCCAGTTTGAGACTGCTCAGTGCTGAGGAATCCTGGGAATTGTAGTCTATTGTGGCCTCAGAGCCATCACTGACAGAGAACTCTCAATGTCTCCCAAACACTAGCATTCCCAGGATTCCCTAGCACTGAGTTAAAGCAGTCTCAAAGTGGGTTATTATTCCTGCAGTGTGTGTGAGAGATATAAAAGCTAGGGACTGGATTCATTTGGAGGATCTCTGTGTCCAAAACACACTGCTTGGACTGCCAGGGCTCAGTGCTATGGAATCCTGGGAATTGTAGTTTATTGTGGCACCAGAGCTCTCTGACAGAGAAGGCCAAATGCCTCACAGACACCAGAATTCCAGAGCATTGAGCTTTGGCAGTTAAAGCAGTGTGTTTTGGGGGGGGGGGGGGGGAAGAGAAAAGCCAGGGAGTGTGAATGAGCTCTGAGAGGAGGAGGAGAAGGAGGAGGAGGAGGGAGGGAGCCAAGGGAAGTGGCCAGGACCACCAGAGGAGCCCCTGCTTTTCCTCATCATCGCAGCCTTCTCACTGCTGGCAAGAGGCTCTGCCCCAGCCAGGCAACGCCTCCTCTGTGGACCATTCAGTCTCCTTTTGTCAAAAGAGCTCTGGTGCCACAAGAAACTACAATTCCCAGAATCCCATAGCACTGAGCCATGGATGTTTAAGGGGGGGGGGTCAAACTATTTCTGCAGCCTTTTGCAACCCCAAAGCCTTCTATTATTTACCAGCAACTTGCAAGGCAAAATCTCTTCCTTCCAAGCCATTGAAAAGCAACCCAAGTGGAGGCTGATTGCTTCTTTCTCATTGGTCAGCTTCGGGAGAAATTTGCATATTACAAGTAAAGGTGTTTAGGGCCTCAAAAACGACCCTGTGATAAAGAATTACAACAATACTGAGTGGTAGACATTTAAAAGATGAGGCAGTGAAACAGGAACGATTGAGGGCCTTTTTTTCTTTGCTCACTGTAACCTGAAAGTAATGCCTCTTGCAGGGTATATATACCAAGTGGGCTGGCAATAGCTCTGAGTGGCAGATGTCTTTAAGACCTGCTCTCTAGGCTAAGTCAGGCAGGGAGGCGGGGAGGGTGGCACACAGCCATGGGGAGGGGTGGAGCTGCCTCCAGGGCCTTGCTGGGGGGGAGGTCCCAGGGGAGGGGCCAAACTGGGGTGGGACTGTGTGGCCCCGCCCCAAACTGGGAAAGTCCCGCCCCCAGGCGGGATATGGCAAGCCTATCCTCACCAGCATAGCTAATGATGAGGTGATATGGAAGCTTCAGTCCAATCATCTCTGGAAGGCTACACTTGCTCACTTTTCTTATAAAAACAGGACATCACATATGCTTAAACCTGCACTGGGTATTATCTCTTTTCTGCAGCTATTTGGGAAAAATTAAAGGAGGAAAGGACAAGTACAATTATAGACTGGAAGCTAATAAGATATTTTCTTTTACTAAAGCCATAAACTTCTTCAGGAACCAAAAGTAAAAGTTTGGGGCAGCAAAATCAGTCACAGCACAAATTGTTGATATTTGACAGTGACCTCTTCCTACCTTTCCCTCGTTTAGTTCTAACGTTTATTTCAAATAAGCTCCCAGCTATGGATGTGTAAGGAGCAGATATTGTGCTATATAGTAAAGAGGTCTAATTTGAGCAGTAAAGTTCTTATAAGGAATTTTCGGAGTGGAGGGGAAGCAGCAGATATATTAGTATAATAATTTTGCCAGTTCTTTATCTTGATCCCAAAGAGAACTAAACAATTATGATTTAAAATATAGGGTTCCCCCACCTTCTTGCTCTAGAGAAAGGGCTGCCAGTAACTCAGCAAATTCAGCATACCACTTACGTAGTGCATCCAGCAGTAGTTCATATATAACCCTCTGAATCAGGGGTGGACAAATGGATGGATCAGGCATTGAATTTTAGCCTTTGTTCTGCTACTTTGTGGACATACCCACACAATCTCCAGCTTGGGAAGATGTCTATCTGAGGCCCTGTTGCTTTGCATGGAATAACTCCCAAGTCAAATATCAGAACATCTTATTTGGCACCTGCGGAGAGAGGATAAGACACTCCTTCTGTCTTGGCATGTACAGGCACCCTACAGGAATGAGAAAGTGTGTTAGCATCTTCAGCCTGCTGCTTCTCTTAGGGAAAGATTCTCAGTGGTTTGTTTCAACCTGGTTGGTCCTAATTTGTATTATTTGCTCTAGGTATCAAGAGTATGTGATGTGTAACCTTACACACTTTCTGTAAATCTAATTGTTAGTTCCAGGTAGAGTAGACCTATTGAATCAATGGCATTTGGATAACAAATCTCTCTGAAGTGCCCTTCCTAGAGAGGTAAGACTAGCATCCCCCTTGTTATCCTTCTGTAGGCAGTTAAAGACTTTTTTCCCCTTTTGGCAGGCCTCTGAGGACTGATTGTTCAGAAGGAAGTGGCCTTTAATCATGTACTCTATTGTGTATTTCTGTTTTTCTTATTAATGGGCATGCTTTGAATTACGTTTAATTATATTGACAGTTTAATTATATTTTAATCTTTGTATGATATGTGTTTTTACCTGTATGTGTTATAACTTTTGCAGACAATCTTGAGTCTCAGGGCAGGCAGGCAGGCAGGCAGGCAGGCAGACAGACAGACAGACATGTGTTGACTTGATCTCCTCTAGTTCGGACTAGCAGATGTACACACAAACACACTCTGTCTGGCTTGTAAACCACCTTTTGTTCTACTTGCAAGTTTTGCCTTCTTCATAACATTAAAGCTGGCAATGTCCCCCCTCCTACAAATGAACACAAAAGAGAGAGACAGTAGATGAAAGCCTTTGTATGGTTAGAAAATAAGCCTGATCAGATTTGTAAGGCTGCTGTTCTGCATGAGGAGTTTTAATTTAATGCCCCAGTAATTTGTAATTACAAACTGTATAGTAATTGGATGGTGGATGGCTCAGGGGCTACAAGGTGTGGGTTTAGCATTATGAAATCCACTTCATTCATATTGAACTGGGGTGGGAATAATGCAGACTTCCGATGTTGTAGGACTGTGACTCCCAGTATTCCTCACTTTTGGTTATGGTGTCTAGGGCTGCAGGAAATTACTGCTAAACAACACTGGGAGGAGTTCCTACCTCTGAAACAGAGCAAGGGTGAGGAAACATCTTTGGCCTTTTTCACCTCTTTAGCTCTTTGTATCCTGCCACAGAAATGCTCACTGTCCCTCCTTTCCTTTACCTCCCTTACCTCAGAAGAAAACACATGCGTCCCTCCCTTGCTTTTTGAATTGCTCCACTTCCACTGCTTACTCTCCCAACTGAGCAGAAGAGTGTCTACTCATTTTGCCCCATATGTTGGTTTAGGACTGGCAACTTACTTTTTTAAAAAACAAACAAACAAAAGCTTGGACTCTGGAACAGATGGTGATAAATGGGCTCTAATGAGCATACCTAGAATCTGGATAAACCTGTCCCAACCAGGGGTATGGCCCAACCAAGTGTTTGATATTACTTTAAAGCCTTACATGGTTTGGGTCCAGGTTACCTATGGAATTGTCTCTTCCTGTATAATCTGCCCCATTCATTCAGGTTGTCTGGCGGACATTTACTCTAGTCAGTCAGGAGTAGGTTGGTAAATGTCAGCCAGAGGATTACTTCTTTAACTGCCCGGCAAAGACTGTGGAACAACGTGTCAAAAGAGATTGGAGAGCTGTCCAGATTTAAAACAGAGACCAATCTCTTCCATCAGGACTATCCAGATGATTTTAATGTGTGAATTTTAAATGATGAATTTTAAAATGTGGATTGTTTTAATAGGTAGGTATCTTATTTGTTCTTTTAAACTGATGTGTGCATTTTAACTGATGCTGTGTATTTGTTAATCTGTTTTTGCTTTCACACGGAGAGGCAAGTAAGAATAAATAAATAAATAAATAAATAATAAGGCAACTCTGAGCTAGGACCCTTTGGCAGAGAAGTTTAAATTCTTCATGAAACTACAAATCCCAGGATGTCATAGGATGGAACCACAACTATTAAGGTGGTATCAAAGTGCTACAAATTAGCAGTGTAAAAGAGACCTTAGTGCCTGTTTGTAGAATGGAGAAATTGAACCTTGTCCCCAACAAAGAAGATATTATGCCCCCTACCCCCACATCATATATTCTAAGTTGTAGTCTGTCAGGAATTTATAAATTCCTGCTTCATGATGGGACCTTGCTCATCATAGAATGGAAGTAGGCCTTTGTAAGTTGTGTGGTCCAAACCTTTGCCCAATGCAGAAATTCTACAAACGTCATCTGCTTGTAAGTTTCCAGCAAGAAGCACTCACTACCTCTCTACAAAATTCATAATAAGAACAGCAATAGAGGCTGTTTCTCCTGTTGTTCACTTGAAATCTTGATACAGTGTACTGACAAAAAGACAGATAAACAGGTCCTAGAGCAAATCAGATAGTGTTGGACCATGACTCTGGATACCAGGGTTCAAATTCTGGCTTGGCTATGGGATCCCATTTGGTGACTTTGGGCAAGTCACATTCTTTCATCCCCAGAGGAAGGCAAACCCCTTCTGAGGAAACCTTGCCAAGAAAACCCCATTGTAGGGTCACCATAAGTCAAAAATGACTTGAAGGCACATAACAAAAACAGTACAATCCTAGGCATATCTACTGAGAATGAAGCCTGCTGATTTCAAGTAGGCTTGCCAGTACAGGTAGTGTAACCTTAGGGGTTGGTGGTTCAGTGGCAAGAAGTAAAAATGTGCCAGCTTGTGCCCACTACTGCCCCAAGAGCCACAGGATGGCCCACTATTTAAGGGCAACTATTATATTGGCCATTCTTCACTGCTGGTGCCCACTTGTGAACACACACACACATGCACACACATTCCTCTGCCTGTACCGTCCCTGCTGGAAAGAAGACAGGGGCTATGGACAGCAATTGTGGAAGAGTGGGGCTGGAAAATTATTTGTCCACAGCACAGATGATTTTTCTAGTTTCTTTTTCCAAAGTGTCTCCCCATCCCTAGGATGCATTCAAGGATTAGCCAGGTGGCACATGGCCCTGCATTCTTGATTGACTAGTGGCTCTGGAGCCTTGATCCTTCTCTCCATGACTGGCCTAGCTGTTCACAGAAAAAAGTGAAGCAATTTATTTGAGAAGCTCCTGAACACAAGTACTGTATGAGGACATGACATTCAACATGCCTCCCTTAAGATTTATACCAAAACTTTCTGTCTGATAAGCTCATCAATTTAAAATTGGCATTTTTATAGAGATTTTGGTTGTTATTGCTATCATTCTTTAGCTATCAAGCATTGTTAGATTCACATTGGTTCTGCTGATGAGAGTTGATGCAGTCCAACAACATCAGGAGGGCCACAAGTTACTCACCTCTGCTACTCTATAGGCACCAGATCTTATCTGATCTTGGAAGCTAAGCAGGGTCAATCTTGGTTAGTACATGGATGGGAGACCACCAAAGAATGACAGATGTTGTCAGCTATATTTCAGAGGAAATGAAACCACACCTTTTATAATCTACTTACCACTGCCAAATTGAATTCTAATTCTGGCTGGATCCGGATCCTATTGCATGGATTTTTGCTGCCGACACCACCGGGTGGGGGTAGCCCATGTAAATCCGAGTTCAGCCGGCTGATCTGCAAAGATGGGAAACTCCTGGCTTTGCAAATAGGCCGGCTGAACTTGGATTCTATCCAGAAGTTACACAGGCTGAATTTATGCGGTGGTGGCAGCAGCAAAAATCCATGTGATAGGATCCAGATGCAGCCTGAATTAGAATTCAATATGGGAGCAGTAAGTCAATTTTAAAAGCTGTGCGATAAGCCCCCACCTCTGAGTATTCCTTGCCTAAGAAAACCCTATGAAATTTGTGGTGTTGCCATAAGGACAGGCAAATTGAAGGCTGGCACATGCACGTGGACATGCGTACATGTGCACACTCACTCACCCTCTCTCCAGCATTTTACAGATGAAAACCAGGACATATGTGGCTGAAAACCATCAGAGTATTATCCAAAGGGTGTGGCCAGGCAGCAAGAAAGAAAAAGTTATTAATGAGGAAGAACGCACAAAAGCACTATTTTAAGGAGGAAACATCTGGGATTTATGTGCTGAAGTCAGGAAACCCTGGAAAAAGGGAATATTGAAATCAATAAGTATAGAACTTGGTCTATGTACAAGTGTGGACACAGTCTGATTAACAATAAATATAATTTTATGTAATACATCATTCTACAATTAAAATGCTTTTTAAAAAAGACCTGATCAAAATTGCTGCTTTCTCTCAGACCCACTGAAATCTGTGTTCATACTTACCCCTCTACTCAATAGATCAGATAAAATCCTAGTTTCTCCGTTACATACATTTGGTAACTTTGAGCCAATTGTAGCTTCTCAGCCTAATCTATTTGTGTTTAGAATAAATATGATGTGGGATGGGGAAAATATTATGCTTCACTTTTAGCTCCAGGAGGTAAATGGAATGTAAATAGTTTGTGTTGGGGAAAAATGCAATTGTCATAAAGAAACACATGCATGCCAGTGGCCTAGAATGTCTCAGGCTACAAACTTGTACACACTTAAGTTCCACTGAGCTCACTGGGATTTACTTCTGAGTAAATATTTGCATGATTGTATTGTTAATGCCAATAGAATATTGTACTCCTGAAAACAAAAAATAGACAATAAAATATCTCCCAAATTACATACAATTTCCTTTCTGTTGCACTGTGAAACCCTGGTAAATACAGATGATTAGTAAATCAAAGGTAGAGAGAAGAGAGAAGAAAACCACTAAAACTAAACTTTAAAATAAAAGATTTACCCAAATTTCAAAAATAAAAATTGGAACTTAAGGTAGGAGAAGAAAAAATTTCAAATCAGGAATATGTCTCTACAATATAGAGGGAAATAGAGGTGGAAGCCGGTCTGTTTCTCTGTAAGAAAGTGAGACTGAGAAAGCACAGGAACTATAGATTTGGGGATGTTGTTATTCAAAGAGGATCCCATCAAGGAACACCTCTCTTAACTGGAAGGGCTTTCCCCTTCACAAGCATTTTACAAATGTCTTTATTTCTTATGCAGTTTGGAGTCAATTTTTTCTTTTTCTTTTCTTTTCTGTTCTGTTTTTGCATTACACGTAGTTTCATAGTATAGAACATTTCTCTTTATATATTTTTAAACATGCAGGTTGGAGTCACATGGTACAATATTTTTAATAACTTTGTGCGTGAAACAAAAGTTGGTTTACATTAAGCAATCAGAAAACAACGGTGTAATTATTTCAGCCACAATTAAATAAGTTTTGGTTTTGGAATATTTCAGATTTTGGAATTCTGGCTAAGGGAGATTCAACCTGTACATCAGATTTTATACCTAACCTTGCTTTTAGTTATAAAATAACAAGTACAATGTGAAAAGCAACACACTCCCTTGCAAGAGTTAGCAAGCCTTTCAAATCGTTCTTCCAATGATGATTCTCTTTTCCTTGGAATGTTTTCCAGTCTTCCCTCTGGGTCAGAGATTTTCCTCTGATTGCTGCTTCTTTCTAAAACTGTTTTACTAGTGCCTGAAGCAAGAGAACATTTTAAAGTAAGAGCTTTCACTTAACCTTAATGATAGAAGCTTGAGGGCTTTGAATAGATTTGATGCCCTTTAAAAGCCATTATTAAATGCTTACTTTGCCTTGTACAATGGGTCCTGTTTGCCTTAAATTAAATGTGTGGTAATGTTCTCACTTATATCTTCCAGGCATTTTCAGTACTCATACAATGACTATTGTGAGATTTATTTATTTATTATATTTTTATCTGAATTTTCAGATTTTTAAAGCAGATTAAATTTCATTACACTAATGAAAATATATGACACAGCCCCCTCGCTGTCCTTTTAGGTCTCCAGATTAAAAGAAAGAAAGAAAGGAACAAGAAGAAAGAGGCCAGTGTGAGAAAGCCAGAATGGAATAGTGAGTTTTGAAACATGCATTTTGTCTAGTTTGGGGCAGGTTGTCTTTCCTATGATGATCTTTATAACTGAAGAATAGCCATGCTGCGTAAGACCAAAGGCCTTTCTAGTCCAGCCTTATAAATTGCGTATGGGAAGCCCATAAGCAAGATACAAATGCATTAGAGTCCTCCTGCTTGTGTTTTTCCATATTGACTCTAACACTGCAGATAATAGGCATCAATACTTGCAGCTATTGAGAGAATTACCTTTGGAGCATGGTCTGTCTAACTCATGCTTGGTTGCATCTGAGCTGGAGACATGTAGCCCTCCCTATGTTGTTGTACTTCAGCTCCCTTTAGCATAGCCAGTGGTGAGGGATGATGGAAGGTATGATGGAAGAACAGCTGGAGGACAATGTGTTTGTCATCCTAGCAGCTGTTTTACCTGAAGATGTGGGCACTGAATCTGAGACCATCTGCATACACAACATGTCTACTGCCACTGAACAACACAGCCTTTCCCAGTCTCGCTTGTATTATCATTATTCTTGCTTGCTTGCATATTATGCTCAACAATGGCACCTTTTCATCCTGGAGAGAAGTGACCACTGGTCCTGGGGCCAGTGCTATTCAACATCTTTATCAATGACCTTGATGACAGAATTGGGAGCATACTTATCAAATTTGCAGATGACACCAAATTAGGAGGAATAGCTGATACTCCAGAAGACAGGATCAAAATTCAAAATGACCTGAATAGACTAGAAAGCTGGGCCAAAACTAACAAAATGAAATTCAACGTGGAGAAATGTCAAGTACTGCACATAGGGCAGAAAAATGAAATGCACAGATATAGGATGGGGGACACCTGGCTGAATGAAACTACATGTGAAAGGGATGTGGGATTCCAAGGGGATCACAAATTGAACATGAGTCAACAGTGTGATGCAGCAGCTAAAAAGGCCAATGGAATTTTAGGCTGCATCAATAAAAGTATAGTGTCTAGATCAAGAGAAGTAATAGTGCCACTGTATTCTGCTCTGGTCAGGCCCCACCTGGAATATTGTGTCCAGTTCTGGGCACCACAATTCAAAAAGGACATTGAGAAATGAGTGTGTCCAAAGGAGGGTAACTGAAATGGTGAAGGGTCTGTAAACCATGTCCTATGAGGAACGACTGAGGGATCTGGAGATGTTTAGCCTTGAGAAGAGAAGGTTAAGCGGTGATATGATAGCCCTGTTTAAATACTTGAAGGGATGTCATATTGAGGAGGGAGCAAGCTTGTTTTCTGTATCTCCAGAGAACAGGACCTGGAGCAATGGATGCAAGCTGCAGGAAAAGGGATTCCACCTCAACATTAGGAGGAACTTCCTGACAGTAAGAGCTGTTTGACAGTGGTACAAACACCCTCAGAGTGTAGTGGAGTCTCCTTCTTTGGAAGTCTTTAAGCAGAGGCTGGATGGCCATCTGTCGGGGATGCTTTGATTTGGATTCCTGCATGGCAGGGGGTTGGACTGGATGGCTCTTGTGGTCTCTTCCAACTCTACAATTCTACAATTCTATGATTATTACAATCAGCTCTCCATATCCACAGATCCTTTATCCACGGATTCAAGCATCCACGGCTTTAAAACTTTTAAATATATATATAAATTCCAAAAAGCCAGTCTTGATTTTGCCCTTTTATATAAGGAACACCATTTTACTGCACTAGTGTATCGAATGGGACTTGAGCATCCAAGGATGTTGGTATCCATGTGGGGCCTGGAACCAAACCCCAGTGGATACCAAGGGCCCACTGTATTATCATTGCATTATCATTATCATTAAGGACCAGTGAGCCTTGGTCCTTTAGCCAGTGAATAAGACTAGATTAACCTTCCTATGTCCAGAGGGCAATTGGCATTTGGAGCTGACCATTCTTTCTGGGATGAGAGAAAGTGAACTCTCGGGTAGTCTTCCTCTTGCCGTGATGTTTTTCCTAAGCAGTAAAGAGTTCAGCCTCACAGTGTGCCTTGATCTCCAGCCAATGGCAAATGCCAGACTGATCTTCTCTTTGCTGTTGTAGTCATGCTGAGCCGTTGAGAGCTGCAGTGTCTGATTGTAATAAACCACTTCCACTTTCTTGATGATTTAGCAGGGACTTATCAGTAATTCTATTAATGTGGAACTGTCCTGCAGGCAGTTTTTAAGCAACCAGTATCAGAAATGAACATTTTTGAAAATAATTGTTTTTCTTACTCTGCTCTGACCCGGACCAAAAATTTCAAACTATAGGAAAAGAGATTAACCTCAATATTAGGAAGAACATCCTGATTGTAAGAGCTGTTTGAAAGTGGAACATGTTCCCTTGGAGTGTGGTAGAGTTTCCTTCTTTGGAGGTTTTTAAATAGTGGCTGGATGGTCAACTGTTGGGGGTATTTTGCTTGTGAGCTCCTACATGGCAGAGGGTTGGACTGGATGGCCCTTGAAGTCTCTTCCAAGTCTATTGTTCTATTATTCTTTTGCAATTCATTTCTGTTACATAAAGAAGGTTTGTATTGAAAGAATGCAATCTCTCTTTGACTTAGTGTGCAAGTCTCCCACAGCATAGACGCCTTTGTGCAAGGATGTAAAAAGTGTTTCCTTGGTGTCTCGTGCAGCCCCAAGGCTATTTCTCGTACCCTCAGTTCCTCTGGATTCCCAAGATTGCTCTTTTTCTATTTCCTGCAAAAAGGGGCAAATTGCAACTCCTTGGAACCTGTGTATGTTCTGCTTTAATGTTGTTAATAGTTTAATCTTGCTTTACTGTTGGGCTTTTATATATTGTAGCTGTATTTTAGCCATTGTAATTTGTAAGCTGCCTTGAGTCTCAGTTTGCGGAAAAGCTGGAGGGGAAATAAAGTTAACCACCACCAACACTACTGCTGCCATCATGAGAAGCATTTAACCTATTATATAGATTTCACCACCCCAAACTGTTCCATATATATAAAATAAAACCTTTTCTGGTTTTATTTTGTTTTCATATTTTGACATTTTTGGCAGTTTGTGAAACCAAGAGACAGAAAAGGGACCACTAGAATCAGTGCTATTATCTCTCAGGCCCTAGCATGATCTCTCTCTCTCTCACACACACTCACTCACTCACTCACTCACTCACTCACTTGTATTGTTAAACACTTATTTGGATAAGAAAGAAAGGCTTGGTCCCATGAAGGAATTTTTTTAAGCTGCTTGCTAGCCAGAAAATGTAGGGTGCAAACCAATTTTACACTTACTCCAACTGGGGTCACTAGGGCTTACCCCTGACTAGAGAAAGATAGGATTGCACTGTTGCTATTTCATATAATGTGTGGGAACTTTCCAGGTATTTGGGGGAAACATCTGTCTTTGTGTGGGATCTGCTATCCTTTAAGAAGAAAAAAGAACATTTTGTCTTCTGACACAACCAAGAAGCAACTGAAGTATTTTGTATTTGGTCTTTGTCAGCAGCCATGCTTATGTGAATATGTTGTGACTGTTGCTATGTCTTGGTCAGGGATGACCAACCTCTGTATTCCTCTGTATTCCCAGCAAACACTCTATTCTCCAGGTGCAGTGTTCAGAAATGTGTTTTGCTTGCTGGTGTGTTTATCCAGTCATGACCAATTCCCAATCTTAGTGTGGCAGTGTGTTCCTCTGCCACCAGATCAGAACCTTCACCCATGATATTGATCAGGCTTGTTACAAAACAAGGGCCTGATCTGTATGAGTCAATGCTCTTCCACAGACTGTGGATGGGGCAGATTTTAAGACATAAGAGTCTAATCAAGTGTCTTGTTGCTACCTAATCTATTGTCTGCTATTATCATTGTGCTACAGATTCAGTGCCTTATCTACCATTAGCCTGGGAGAGGCATGCCACTCAAGCAACAGATTTAGGTAGTCATATAAGAGCAACAAACTGTAGATCATACTGTACCTGTTGTTATTGTATTGTGACTTCAAGTTGTATCTTATTGCAACCCTAAGGCGACCCTATCACAGGTTTTTTTTTGGAAAATTTGTTTCAGAGGAGGTTTGCCTTTGCCTGCTCTGAGGCTGAGAGAATATTACTTGCCCAAAGTCACCCAGTGAGTTTCTATGGTTAAGTGGGGATTTGAAACCTGGTCGCTAGTCATAGTCCAACACTCAAATCACTACACTACATACTTGATTATTATTGTATTTTTACTGCTAGGCAGCAGACTTGTTGGATTTTCTGCTTTGGCTGGCTTTATGTATGGTACACCTGACAATATAATCCTCTAAACAAGAGTACCAAAATTGGCATGATCGCTTCTGCTTCCCTATTTAAAAACTAGAATATAGTGGACCTTTCCAAACCTCACACAGTATCCTTCTAAGGAATATTATATCTCATCACTGTTTGTACGTCCATTCTGCTTGTGTAAGATCCCATTGGTTATAAGGTTCACTGGCATACCCAGGGATTTTTAATAACTCTGGCAAAACAGGAATCTCTAAAAATGAAGTGGAGGTTTTATGTTAGCAAGAGAATAGAATATAAAGTCAGACATATAAAAATAAAACACAGAAATGGCATGCTGACTTAGCCACAGCTGGAAAAAAGCACTGTGATAGCAAGGAAGTCAACATCATTTTTAAAGATGTTACTACAGGGACTATTACCTTGGCAGTACTG
Source organism: Sceloporus undulatus (assembly GCF_019175285.1). Taxonomy (NCBI): domain Eukaryota; kingdom Metazoa; phylum Chordata; class Lepidosauria; order Squamata; family Phrynosomatidae; genus Sceloporus; species Sceloporus undulatus. Next base: position 341,658,517 of record NC_056522.1, on the reverse strand, counting down.
GGTGTTCTTATCAGCCAGAGAATAAAGCAATTTTCTAGTAAAAGAGGGAGAGGGTCTCTTTCTCAATGTGGATTCTAAATCAGCACCCAGCCTATTGCTTCTCAGACCAAGTAAAACCTCATAGCCTCTTTCAGAGGAGGAAAGCTTCTCCTTTGTTGTCTTGCGTGACCTCATATATTATGCAGCGTTAATCTGAACCAGACCAAAAACATTTCTATTACATTTCATGTTGGACAAACGGGTAAAAGTGAGGTCAAAATGTGGAGAGCAGCTCCCCAATAGAAGTTTCATTTGGTGAAGTCTTACCAAGTTATTTGTGCAACATCCCTACCAAGATGTACATGTGTGTATTTGTATGTGTATTACATAACATGGAAACACTTGAGCCTATCTGTTCCAGGACAGAGAAGAATTAGCCCAACCATTTAGCCAGAACCCAGTGTAAAGAACTTGGCAATGTGCCTCCATTAACAATATTGGGGCCTCCACATTCACTGGGGTTAAGGATGCAGGACCCTTGTGAAATTGGGAAAATCACAAACAAAAAAACCTATTTTTAAACTTGAGAGACCGCCTCTCTAGGCATTTGTAGGTCCTCCAGCACAACTCTATGGTCAACATAGCTGCTAATAGAAATTTGTTGGAAGACCTACAAATGCTTAAGGAAGTGTTCTTTCCAGGAATTTGTAGGTCTTCCAGCACACTGTCTGGCAAAAGGTGGCCATGGAGTTGAGCTGGAGGACCTAGAGATTCCTAGAGAGAATGCTAATCAAAGCTGCAAGTAATGAATGCCAGAAAACTCAAAGCTGCAAACGTGGCAGGCTGACTGTACCACCATCAGGGAGGTGAAGAATACTGCTTAAGTTATTGGAAATGAGTAAGTGCCTTCAGTCAAACACCTTTCCTAAACTGGGCATTCTGCATCTAGGCCAAGAGTAGGCAACTTTGAAGGACAGGAGTCAGCATTGGTCCTTGAGGAGATCTTGGAGATACGCACATCCCTCAAAATTAAATTAAATTAAATTAAAATAAAATAGGGATTGTCCACAAATGCCACCAAACTCCTTCTAGGGGCCATGGAGGCATTTTGACTATGTTTTGGGTCCTTTCTGGGACATTTTAGATCCAGGAGAGGCCTTTTTTAGCCACAGAAAGTGAGATTGAAATAACTTCTTGTATACTTTTTTTCTCCAAAAAAAGATTTCTCCAGGGCCTACCTTAGTCCCGGGAGGCTCTAAGAGTATACCTGGTAACAAATATTTATTCAAAAAGCACGAGGATGAAGAATGTGCACCTCACTCGGGATGTTGTTGGTTCTCCAATAATCTCTGACTGATTAGGGTTGGTGGGAGTTGCAATCCAACATCTGGAGGGTCACACTTTGACCATCCCTGAAAGAGAAGATGTGGATGAGTACAGAGTCTGGATAGTACATACAGAGGCAGCCTTCTGGCAGCTCTAACATATTCCACTATTTTTTAAAGAAACAAAATGAAGAGTACTCAAGGAAATTACTAAAAATTACCATGCTATCCATGCAGCAAAGACTAAATGAACATCTACATCTTTTAAACAGTTTGGAGATTATATGACCTTCCTGAGATTCTTGAGATGGATGGAGCTGTATTAATGGTTCTACTCAAGGCTAAGGAGCTTGAGTTAAGGAGCGCATATGTAGTGGATTCGTTTATAAAATGCCTTCTAATGGTGAATAGGTGGCAAATAGGCACTTTAACTTTAAGAGCAATGTTGGAAATACCAGAGGGAGTGGACAACACTGAAAAAGCATTGTCTGGTATTAACAAAGGCAGTCTGGGTACTGGGAAAACTGGTTTCATGCATTTGTTCTGTTGCTAGGCACTTCATTTCTGTGTTGTGTGTTTACTCCAGCTAGAATTATTTGGATTTTTCTCCCTTCTTGTCAACAGCAAAGAGGCGTCTGGCCTCGACCAGCTGGGAAATGTTGTTATTTATTTTCTACCACTCGTCTCTGTAAGCAGGCAGTTGGAGACATGAGAAATGCATCCTAGATTCCATATATGGCGGTGTGTTTTCTATTCTTCAGTGTTCTACACAATTTTGGTGCTAATTTACAAGCGAAAATTGTTTTGGAATAACAGGAATACTGGACTTCAGTGATGTCTTGTAATATCTGTTGACTTTCAGATGTACAGACTGAGCAGGTAGCAAGCAAGCTAGCAATCAGGCATATAGACAGGTAGGCACTGTTGTTTTCAAAGCAATTATTACCCTCCAAAGCCAAAGCAGTCTCCTTAAAACCCTAACAAGCTACTTCTGCCTGCTAGAAACCACATTCACATTGCTCTGCAATCTCCAAATATTTCTTATTTACCATTTATTCAAGGCTAGGCTGTATAATTATTTTGTTTACCTCTTCCAGGTAGCTACAAGATATGCTTTTCATCTTCCAAGACTTGTATTTATTTACTATCAATGCCAGGTGCTATGAAAAACCTGGAGAGACACAGAGAGGGAATGAGAGAGAGAATGCTTTTGAAGAACAGAAAAACAACACTAGATTTTGCTAATAGAATAATTGCAAACTCTGGTGCATATCAGAAGAAGCATTAAGAACCACTTAGAGAACATTGTTGTGGAACAGTATGTACATTAAACAAATATACAACAAACATGACTGAGATTTATGGTAACTAGTCTCATCCTGTTGTTATTGTTGTTGTGTGCCTTCAAGTCATTTCTGACTTATGGCAATCCTAAAGTGAATTTATCATGAGGTTTTCTTGGCAAGATTTGATCAGAGGAGGTTTGCCGTTGCCTTCCCGAGGCTGAGAGTGTGTGATTTGTTCAAGGTTACCCAATGGATTTCATGGTTGAGCAGAGATTTGATCTCTGGTCTCCAGAGTTATAGTCCAAGACTCAAACCACTAGTCAATCAGAAAGAATTGCCCAGAAAGAAACTATACTGCTTGTATAGTTTTTACATGCAGAAGGCTCCCATTTCTGTCATACGATGAGCTCACTCATCATCCTATATATCCTGAGACAGTATGTTGTCTATCAATGACATCCTTGACCTGCAAGGGAGTGAACAGGCAGGCCCAGCTCCACCAGGGCTAGCCTGAAGAAAGAGAACCTTCCCTCCAGTCCAGGCCTCAGAGGGAGAGAATAATCACTGGACATCATCCCCTTTTCCACCACCATTCCCTTCACCTTTTGTGTCATGTCTTTTAGATTGTAAGCCCGAGGGCAGGGAACCGTCTAATTAAAAATAATAATTGTAAGCCACCCTGAGAGCCTTTAGGGCTGAAGGGTGGGGTATAAATGCCATAAATAAAAATAAATAATAAATGACATCTACAGCAATTTTTCAAGAGGGCAACTGCATAACTGTATGCGAGTATAACTGATCCAAACATCGCACACTGCTACATCATATTTATATATTCTCCTTGGGTGTGTGCATACAAACATGCTTTGGCCCTTAGTGTCACATTTAGAAGCCTTCAGACAATGGGAGAAAGATCTCCAGAACTTGGTATTTGACAGCACTAATGCAGAAAACAAGAAGCATAATGAACCACAGTGAAAGCCTTTCTGGGGTGCAAGACCTCAACAAATATATTAAAAAACAGTGGGAGGAGGGACGAAATTAGCAAACACAAAACTTGAGATAATGTATTCAGTATTTTTCTGGCATCATCATCCTTATAAACACTGACATCACAAGATTTACCAGTAATGGTTTTCTTCATTTGGAAACATAGGTGACATCTCTGCAGAACACGCCTGGCAATCATGTGTCCAAACGGCTGCATGCCACTCCTAAGGGCCCTTTCCATGCTTCTCAGCCTTGCCTGGACTCATCCCCTGATGTCCCGATCCACTGAAAACAAAACAAACCACATTTTTACCAAGGGAAAAAAATATCCCACCCAACTCCAACAAAAGTGTCTTCCAAAACCTGGAAACCAAAACTGGAACTAATTTCTGGCTTTGATTTACAGCCCAAACTGGTGACATGTGACCTGCTAGGGTCTGCAGAACTGTCAACTCTTGGAATAGATTAGTGGCGGGTAGGCTGCAGGGGTTGTCTTTGCTAGCGGGAGAAGAAATGTCTATGCTCGATCAGGTCTAGAGGAACCAGAAATATTTATTTTACTTTTCTAATGGTTACCATCCTCTGTTATCTGTCATAAAATAACTTTTGCATTACTTTAAGTTTTCATAGTACAAATATTCCTTTGGATCTGCACATCTAATGGAGGAGCCCTGATGGCACAGTGGCTGCAGCCACAAGGTTGTGGGTTCAATCCCAGGGCTCCAAGGTTGACTCAGCCTTCCATCCTTTCATAGGTTGGTAAAATGAGTACCCAGCTTGTTGGGGGCAATTGGCTTACAGATAGTAAACTGCTTAGAGAGTGCTGAGTTCACTATGAAGTGATATAGAAATGTAAATGTTGTTGCTATTAATATACTGGAGGGAGGGAAACCCTGATAGTTTCAGATAGCAATTCTAGCATCTCTGACAGATCTAGGTAGCCCATCCACAAGGCCTAAGAAGATAGGTAGACTTGTTACCTGAGGAATGTATTTTGCTATGTTATGTCCCAGTGAACAGACCTAGCGTTTGGAAAAAATTTTTCCTCCACCTGTAGTTGATATATCCTCACTTTTTCTCCCTGACTCCTTTCACCCCATGTAACTTTCCTTTATCTCTTGACAAACTGCTCCAAGAAACTAAGAACAGTGGGCTACATTATAAGTTTGTCATAGAACACTCATAACTCCCCACAACAAGAGTTTTATAACAACACTATCCTACTTTGCAGGTCTTCACAGTCTAGAATCATAGAATTGGAAGATACCTCTAGGGCCATCCAGCCCACCCCATTCTGCCATGCAGGAACTCACAATCAAAGCACGCTCAGCAGATGACCATCCATTCCATTCTTTGTTTAAAAATCTCCAAAGAAGCAGACTCTACCACACTTTGTGGCAGCGTGTTCCACTGTCAAACAGCTCTTACCATCAGAAAGTTCTTCCTAATGTTTAGGTGGAATCTCTTTCCTTGTAGTTTAAATCCAATAAATTGCACAAAGCAATTCTCATCATGTTCTGGTCTGTGGAACAGCAGAAAACAAGCTCACTCCATCTTCTACATGACTTCCCTTTAGATATTTAAAGATGGCTATCACGTCACCTCTCAGTCTTCTCTTCACCAGCCTTGCCTGCTGTAATATAGGTAGGATAATGATGATTTTTATATCGAAACAAAGATCTTATGTATGCAAATTTATACCTCACCAGATTTATTTTATTATTCTATTTTTAGGGTATCCAACACATGTAAAAATAGCAGAAGCAGCATTCTTCTGAGCTGTCTGGAGACCCAGAAAGGCACTCCTCTAGGACAGGGCAGTGAACCCTGAGTAGATCATGTTGATTCTCAGTAGGAGTTGTCACTATAAATCTCTTGCTAAGTAATAACGGTCACATTTGTCTATGTACACTACAATACATAAATGGATTTAGGATTTGACGGATTGGGTGAAAATAGAAGCCATAATAATTCATAACAGAGTGGGATATGATTTGACAAAGTTGACAGATTGTGAAAGGCTGTATGAGTTCCTTTAGGTACTATGGGCATAAACATATCAAAGACAGATTCACTGGTCTCTGAGGGGGCGAAATGTCAAAATCCATGGTTGGACAATGCAGCATTTGTAGCATTTGAAATGGTCCTAATAAATGTAATGGTATCTCTGGATTTTATGCTTTTGCCTCATTCTTAAAAAAACAAACCAATTTAACTTTCAACCATCTCCCCAAGTTTTACAGCGTAACAAATACAAATGCAAAACAACAACATCCAGATGTTCCCTCCTACATGGTATTTGTGGTCTCAAACGTTTTAATTCCAGCAAAAGAAATCTCACGATTCATCTCAAAGTTTACATATTCACCCCACAGCAATGTGTGTAGCAAAGCTTGTGGTTCAAATATTTTTCTTACTCTATAGCAGGGGTAGGCAATCTTTTTGACCCGGGGGCCGGGTTGCTGTCCCTCAGACAACTCGGGGGGGCCGAAGCCCCAAAAATAATCAAATAATTTTTTTAAAAAATTAATTAAATAAATAAACCGGGACAAATGTAGGACAAAAATTTAAAATGGAGGACACTTTTAAATAAAAAAAATTGGAGGACACGCAAAAACATCTGCTGATTTTTTAAAAAATGTTAGGTTGCCGACCCCTGCTCTATAGGCATTTGTGGGAAAATAAAGTAGTGTGAGCTTTCTGGAACTGATATTAATTTGAAAGGGGAAATATTCAGTTATTTTCATAGACTCATGGAATCGTAGAGTTGGAAGAGACCACAATGGCCATCCAGTCCAACCCCCTGCCATGCAGGAACTCTCAATTTTAAAAGTTTTCACAGTCAGATGCTCTGTTTAGGAGCAACAGTAGGGTGTAGCTCTAGGTGACTAAGGGGGGGTGACACCACTGGTGCTCAAACATCTTTATTTGGGCAGAAACATTGTGGCATTTGCCTGTATCTCTTTAAAATGCTTTAAGAGATGGTGGGAGTCAGGTGAACCCTCAGTGGGAAAAGAAAGGAGGGGTCCCAGAATTTTTAAAATTAAAATTTAAAATTTCAAACTTTTAAAAATTTTCTTTAAAAACATCACATTTTAATCACATTTTCACTATGTGCATGTAAATACATTTAAATTATGCATATGATACTGTAATTTGAAGGTATTATTTTAATTCTGCTAATTGTTTATGTCACAACTATCAGCATGACATTCAGTGGGATATGTGGGAATTATGATTTATGAGTAACATTAGTGCAGAAAAGCCTTACTAAGGATTCTGTATGGTGTGAAATGAGGAGGTCAATGGAAGGGTGTGTGTGACACCACGAATTCCCGCACTGGGTTACGCCAACCCTGTCAGGCTCAACTAGAATAGGTCTTCTGCATCATGAGATTTCATATAGAGGAGCATGGTGTAGTGGTTTGAGTGCTGGACTATGACTCTGGGAGATCAGGGTTTGAATCCCCATTCAGTCATGGAAACCCACTGGATGACGTGAAGTCAGAGGCTTTTGTGGAAGGCGCCCATAGTTTTTTGTTGGGTTTTCAGGCTAAGTGGCCATGTTCTGGAAGAGTTTATTCCTGATGTTTCACCAGCATCTGTGGCTGGCATCTTCAGAGAATGCTGGCATGGAAGAGAGTGGGGTATATCCATGTTAATTGGTGTATTGTTCTGTTGTTGAATGGTGAGGCCTCAAGGTGGGAGGATATGACCTTGGGCAAGTCACACTCTCTCAGCCTCAGAGGAAAGCAATGGTAAACCCCCTCTGAACAAACCTTGCCAAGAAAACCCAATGACAAGTTTGCCTTAGGATTGCCATAAGTTGGAAATGACTTGAAGGCCTTCAACAACAGTAACAGCGACAAAACCATGCTCCCTATGGAGGACCTTTTGAAACTCCTCCTGGAGCAAAGGTTGAAATGTAGGGCCTGTCCTGGAAAAGGAGGAGGGTGCCTGGTCCCCTGGTTCTAAGGATCCATCCATACTGGAGAAATAACTCGGTTTGGCACCGCTTTAACTCTTTCTGGCTCTAGGCTATGGAATCCTGGGAGTTGGTGTCTGTTGTGGGCCACCAGAGCAAACTCATTGGGCCCTAGAACAAACTAAGCCTGAACCAGGGTGGCCAGACCCGTCCTCTTTTCCCAGGACCTGCCCTCCATTCCAGCCTTCACGTCCTCCATTTCGAGCATAACTAAGAGGCATGGTTTTTATCTGCTTTGGTCAGGTCCCACATGGTTTCCCTTCCTGTCTAGGCCCGTCCTCCTTTTCCCGGACCCGTCCTCCATTTTCCACCTAAGTGTCCCGGAGGAGTGCCAAAACGTCCTCCATGATGGAAGCATCCCTCCGATTGATTCCTCTTTTCCAGGAGTAGTTTGAGTTTTCCTTTTTCTTTTCCAGGCGGAGTCCTCCATTTTGCGGGGGCCCCTCCTGTCCTCCTTTGGGGTGAGGACCCTGTGTGCCAAGGAGCCCCAAGCGATGGGCAGCGAGCGAGGAAGAGGAGGAGGAGGAGGAGGAGGAGGCGGGGAAGGCGAAGAAGGGGCAGAGGCGCAGGAGAGGAGCGCCGCCTGCCTCTCTCTCCCTCTCTCTGGCTCTCCCTCTCGGCTGCCTCTGCCTGCCTTGCCCTGGCCCTATCCTCCGGGGAGCAGCCCAGCCCCATGGAAGGTCCGGGACTCTCCAGCGCCGAGCAGCGCCTGGTCCGAGAGAGCTGGCAGCAGGTCAGCGCCAGGCCCCTGGAGCACGGCACCGTCCTCTTCGCCAGGTGAGCAGCAGGGAAGGGAAGGGAAGGGAAGGAAGGTCCTGCTCCAGGAGGAGGATGGAAGGGAGGACCTGTCCGGGAAAAGGAGGACCTCTGGGCGCCCTGAAGGAGGGGACGCAGGGGGAGCTGCTTGGGGTTGGGGTCGTCTGCCTCCAATCCTCCTCCTCCTTCTTCCTCCACTTCTTCTTCTTCTTCCTCCGCTTCTTCTTCCTCGTCTTCTCCTTCTTCTTTTTATTTCCCCTCCTCCTCCTCTTCCTCCTCCTCTTCTTCTTCCTCTTCTTCTCCTTCTTCTTTTTGTTCCTCCTCCTCCTCCTCTTCTCCTTCTCCCTCCTCCTCCTCTTCTACTCTTCCTCCTTCTCTTTTTCTTCCTCTTCTTCTTCCTCCTCCTCTTCTTTTTCTTCTCTTTTTCTTCCTCTTCTTCCTCCTCCTCTTTTCCTCTTCTTCTTCCTCCTCCTCCTCCTTTTCTACTCGTCTTCCTCCTCCTCTTTTTCTTCCTCTTCATCCTCCTCCTCCTCCTCCTCTTCTATTTATTTGTATCTTATTTCTCCCCTCTCCTCCAAAATGGGACACAAAGCAGCTCACGAATTAAACCTGTGACTTATGGTGACTCTAAAGACTGTGGAGACCAGGATTCAGATTCCCTGCTGGAGCAGAAAAACTCACTGGGTGGCCTTGAGCAAGTCACACTCTCTCAGCCTCAGAGGAGGGCCATGGCAAGCTCACCTCTAAACAAATCTTGCCAAGAAAACCCCATGACAGGGTTGCCTTTGGGTCATCAGAAACAACTTGGAGGCACACAACTACAAACAACAATATGTGTAATGGGAGCCAGCATGGTGTAATGGTTTGAGTGGTAGATGGTGATTCTGGAGATCAGGATTCAACCCCCCCCCCTCAGCCATGGAAACCCACTAGGTGACCTTGAGCAAGTCACACTCTCTCAACCTTAAAGGAAGGCAAAAGCACTTCTCTTCTTATTGAATTTTGGTTTGAATTGAAGGGTTTGGTCCCTTTGGTTGACTTGATAAGCTAGGAAAGCCAAGCTTGGTTATCCCTGGGTAAGCAATGTCCTGTTAGATGTTGCTTGATGGCACCTACTGTACTTTATTGTATCATGCAGTAACATCACAAGGGATGTGTGAACCACAACAGGTGACTCCTTAAGGAGGGTGGCACCACTGCTCCTCAAACATCAGATTTTGGGCGGAAATGGGCTGTGGCACTCTCCTGTGTCCCTTTAAAACATTAAAGAGATTGTATGAGCGGGGTGAGGCTCAGTGGGAGAAGAAAAGAGCGGGCCCAGGTTTGTTTTTAAAAAAAATTAAAATGTTAATTAATTAAAAATAATTAATTCAATTTAACTTTTTAATTCTTTTTAAATTTTCTTTAAAAACATCACCTTTTATCAATTTTTACTTCAACCATATGAAATTATGCACATGTAAATGCACTGAGGCTGTGCATACGATATAATTTAAAGGTGTAATTTCAATTTTGCTAGTTGTTTTATGTCACAACTATTACCATGACATTCAGTGATATGCAGGAATTATGATTAATGACTGATAGTAGTACAAAAACTATTACTAAAGATTCTGTATGGTGTGGTATGGGAGGAGGCCAACAGGTGCATTGGGGGGGTGACACCATGAGCTACTGCACTGGGTGACACCAACCCTAGTGATGCCACTAGTATCATGCAAGCCAAAGTTTAGCTATTGTGTCTCTCTCAACAAACTCAAGATGGCATCTACAAATAAACTTAAATTGTGGCTTCTGTCTCTGGTTTGTTGTTGAGGAACGAATAGGACCAATAGATGTGCTCTGTTCACATAACACAATAAACAAGCCACACAGAAAAACTCAGTGTTCCCCTTGCAGCATGCAGGAGTGATTGCTCATAGCTGATAAGTCAGGGTTTCCCACTGTTTCCTGGTTGATTGTGTCCTGTGAACCAACGTATTAAGTCTGTAACCACGTACTCTGGGAGACTCAGTGAGATGTGTGTCCGGCCCCAAATGTGAAGAGAACTGCAAACAGAAAGCACAGAGGAATTCAACACTGCTGCAAGTCCTTTTGGCAAAAGTTCTCTTCAGCAGTGGCTGCCGCTGCAAACATAGTTTCAGAGAAAGGCATTTGAAAATTAAAGAGGGGTGAAAAATCTCAAGCAAAGGAGTGATTACTTTTGATCAAAATGAGGAAAAACCACCACACCCCACAAAAACTAGCATTAGAATATCAGAAGAAAGATAACCAAAAAATGGCCCTTTGTGGTTATCAAATGATAATGTTCAGTGCAAGATATACTAAAAATGAAACTGGAATGATTTGAAACTGTTAAGAATGGGAAGACAACTATGTGCATGTCACCTGAACTCTGTGTTTAATAATACAAGAAGCTAATGAGGAATTAAAAAAAAGAATGTGGCTATTACAGTGGTTATTGATATAAGAACTGATAGCTCCCCCCGCCCCCAGCTTAGAATTATTCACTGGGATCCTACATCACCATCTATGTTTATGTAACTTTACATATACAGTTCTTAACTATGTAGCAGAAATGCTAACAAACTCTGTTAGTGTATTGTGAAGATGCATTACAGGTTGCCAGCAAGAGTGCCTGATATTTATTGGTGCCCATTGCACATTGGGACCAATGTGATGTGATACAGATCAGATCCATTGTGCATTGGTCCTGTTGTTCAACAGTCACTTTGCCGGCTCTGCTATGCAGTAACATAACAGCAGCTCACTACTGGCTATGTATGTTACAAAACTGTCCAATTTTATTTCCCACGTATGCTTATCCACTTAAGAAGACATAAGTCCCCAACGGGAGTCTAGCCACAGAATTGTAGAGCTGGAAGGGACCACAAGAGCTATCTGTACAGGAATATGTAACTAAACCACTCCTGAAAGATGTCCATCCCACCTCTGTTTAAAAACCTCAAAAAAAAGGAGTCAACCACCATCTGAGGCAGTTTGTTCTGCTGTTGACCAGCTCTTATAGAAGAAGTCCTTCCTAACATTTAGGTGGAATCTCTTTTCTTGTGATTTGAATCCACTGGTTGATGTTCTGGAACTCACTGGTTCATATTCGCTCCATCTTCTACGTAACATCCCTTTAGATATTTAAAGATGGCTATCATGTCATCTCTCAATCTTCTCTTCACCAAGCTAAACATACCCAGCTGCCTAAGTTGTTCCTCATAAGGCTTAGTTTCCGAAACTTTGGCCATAGTGGTCAACATTCTCTGGACACGTTCCAGTTTCTTCATCTTAACCACCTTAAATCTGAATTTCATAAGTTGTAAGATTTCAATAGGGAATCAAGTTGCAGTAGGAGAAAAGTAGTGGTAAGCAGACATGGCTGAATGTGCTTAGAGACATATAATGCAGAGAATGTAAAGTTTATTGTAGCTTTGGAACAAGATGCATAGAATTACTCTTCAGAAAGCTAGGTAATTTATATTTAAATGTAAGTGCCCAATTTTTTTAAATCACACTCTCTATTGAAATACACTCATTGTATTGCTTTATTACAGAAACTGAATTATTACAAGAAGTCAGGAGTGGCTCTTTGCCTGGTTAAAAGTGCTCCTTTGAGTTTGTTCTCCACAAATTAGGATTTTGTTAAAAAGAAAAGGGGATTGGCCTGAGAGAAGAAAGAAACAGAACTGGAGTGGGCTACTTGTGCCCCTCCAAAGGTTGTTGGGTTGCAAATTAGCCACTGTGGGTCAGGTATGATCAGAGTTGCAGTCCAATGATGTGGGAAGGCCAAAAGTTCTCCATCCTGGAAATAAAACAAGGCATCTCCCCTGTGTGCTGAAATAGGGGCATTTATTTAAGAATAAGGCTGCCTTGGCATTACTTTCACTTCCCCATGTATATAAGAAATAATGAGAGTGCTGTTGAGCTTATGCAGAATGCCATTTTATTAGCATTAGCAATAGCAAATACATTTCTATACTGCTTATCAGTGCACTTAAGCACTCCCTAACTGCGGTTTACAAAGTGTAAGCTAATTGACCCCAACAATCTGGATACTCATTTTAGCTACTTTGGAAGGATGCAAGCCTGAGTCAAGCTTTAGCCCTTTTGCTAGTATTGAACTTGCAAACTTATGGTTTGTGAGTGAGTGGCTGCAGTACAAACATTTAACCACTGTGCCACCAGGGCTGTTAAGGAGTTACATCTATCTCATTCAACTCTGAGGCTTCTTTGGGTCAAACTTGGCAATAAAGATTATAGGTGTAAGGACCCTGATCCAGATCAAATTGAGTCTGCTTTGTTTGCTCTAAAGGAGAGTTGTGTGTCTCCTCCAGATGCTGTTGAAATGAATTCTTAAGATTCCTGATTATTGGTTATGCTGGGGGATTTGCAGTTCGACAACATCTGGAGAGTTGCACAGTTCACACTATTATTCTAGAGAAAGAAAGAAGCACTCATAGTTGCAAGCTACAAGTTTAAAATATTGTCTGGTTTTTACGTGTGTCAAAGGGTTGGGCTTAGAGACAAACATGGGCTCCTGAAACCCTATTTTAAAATTTCAAAGCATGAGCACTAGGTGAAGTCTGAGCAATGCGAAGACCTTATGAGGTTGCAGTTTTACATTCATTTCTTGGGAGTAAGCCCGAGGGCTCAGAAAGAGATAGTCAGGTTAAGTCTATTTCAGTATGTAGTGAGTGGGGAAGGGAGAGAAAAAAAGAGAGAAGAAATGAATAGTTTTTTGGCACATTCTTGAGTAATCAATTTATTTCAGTCTAAGCTTTCATGAACCACAGCTCACTTCTTCAGATGCAGCCTTTCCATTCCTTCCTTCCCTTTTTATACACAATATCCATTGTGACTGGACTTGCAAGACTTGATGAACTTCTCATTTGAAGCTCTTCATGTAGGAATCTGATCTTAAAAGAGAAATGGGCAACACAAAACAAAGAGAATTGTGTGGCTTATGTCTCAGAGCTTGGAAAAGTGACCCTTTTTTGGTGCCTGCTGAGGTATTTGGGGAATTGTAGTCCAAAATGCTAACTTTTCCCAGCCCTGTCTTCCCTCTCATCGTTCGTGTTGTGCAAATACATTTTTCTTTAATTCCAGGGGCAGTTTCACAGTCCTCTTGTATGTGCTCAGCTCTGCAAAGTGTATCAGAGCGGCTTCCTAATTGCTTGTGACATAGCCATTGCCAGAGCTGGGGCCAGGCCTGGCCCTGGGGGAGAGGCTCAATTAATTCCGGGATCAGTCCCAGGGCAGAGGAAATGGTGCATGCGAGAGAACAGCTAAATGCCCAGTGCATTCTGTTAACCCTTGAGCTAAGGAAGAGGCAGATGGGACAGGGCTACAAGAGTCTTTAGCAAGGAGCAAATTGTTTTTAATTGTGGATTTTTATTCTCTTGTTGGTAAAGCAGTTTTAAATGAGCAGGGATAGCATAATGTCTCTATTTTAATTTATGGTTATTTCATTGAATTTTTAAAACCTCACCTTCCAGGGCATGTAACAATGAATCCTTACATAACCCGAAGACACCAGATCTTGTCTTATTGTGGAAGCTAAGCAAGATCAGGGCTGGTTGGCACTTGGAAATGAAATTAATAATAATAATAATAATAAATGTTATTTATATCTCCCACTTCTCCCTTCGGATCGAAGGGAGTTGGCACTTGGAAAGGAAATTGTCATCATAAACAGGATGATGTAGGTTTAATTCAGTGGAACTTCCTCTGAATAAATCTTACCTAGTAGACATATGATGGGTCAGTTTCTTTTAAGGCATATAAGAACAACAAACGTGAATTTCCATTTCTTGGGTTTCTATTGCACAGATGGGGCAAGTAACAGTATATAGAGAGATCTTGTAGCTCCTTTGAGACTGACTGAAAGAAAGAAGTTGGCAGCATGAGCTTTTGTAGACTTAAGTCTACTTCCTCTGTTGCGTTTGAACAAATGCATCTAAGGAAGTAGACTTAAGTCTATGAAAGCTCATACTGCCAACTTCTTTCTTTTGGTTAGTCTCAAAGGTGCTGCAAGATCTCTCTACATACTGATTCTACAGACTAACACATCTATATCTTTGAATTCTACCACTGTGGCAAGTAACAGTGATTCACATGATATAGATTCAGAAGAACAGTTTTTCTGTAGTACACTTCTCAGGTAAGTGTAGTGTGGAGGCCACAAATAGAGGTGAACAAAAACTGCCTTTCCACAAGGCCTGTTTAGCCCAAACTTTGACAGCTGTAAAGAGCCTGGGGACTGCAAACTTCCATCTTTATCCTCCCCAGCCCTCTGTGGTCTTCACCCAACTATGTCCACTAAAGTGGAATTACTAGAGGTGCATATACACTGTACAAATAATGCAGTTTGGCACCACTTTAAATGCTGTAACTCCATATGATGGAATCCTGGGAGTTTTTGTAGTTTCATAAGGTCTTTAGCCTTCACTGCCAAAGAGTACTGGTGCCTCACAAAACTACAAATCTTAGCATTCTGTAGGATGAAGTCATGGCAGTTTAAGTAGTGTCAAATTGCTTTATTTCTGCAGTGTAAATGCAGAAATAGATTATTGCTTTGGAGTTTCAAAAACTGCTGTTTGGGGTTCTTCTGAGAATATAACCATCACGAGCAACCTATTGGTGAATTATACTCCCTGCTTTCCCCCTCTGTTGATGGAAAGATTCAAGATGTCCAGCTCTGGGGGCTGCACAAAATTGTTGTTGTTAACTGCCCTTGCGTTGGCCCTGTGGGTGAGACATTTCCAAGGTAAGCCCTCCTACTTCCTCTGTTCTGCTTAAGTCTTGTTTTTCAGTTGTATGTCTTTACTCTTTATCATCATATCTAGTTCTTTCATTGCTGCCCTTCCCATTCCCAGTCTTCTTCTTATTATTTCTTGGCTGCAGTTGCTATCTGATCAATGTTTGATCTTAGTTTACATGTGCCCAGGACTCTCCAGGGTCTCATTCTGAGGTCTGCTCTTAGTTGCTTCTTGATCCTGTTCACTGGATACACAAAGGCTTGAACATGTGTTTTTTGCATGTAAAGCTAGTGCTTCCATTGAGAAAAATGACCATTTATTCCTGATTGCAGCTTTCTGTTTTTTAACCAATCCATAAATACCCTATTTGATTGCTAATTGACTTTAGGAATGAGAAGTTTCCAAAGTCATCTTAACAAAAAAATAGAAAAGCTATGTGTACAGTAGCCACCTGATAATTCTTCTTGACATGTTTGTTGACACTCTCAACACATTTTAAAAGCGTAGTGAAGCAAGGCATTTAAGGACTCCGTGCCAACCTTTCCTTTGCAAATATTATTTATTCTAAACCAACCCACAATTTTGAATGTGACTTTTAAAAAAGTAGCTGGTTAACTGTTACTTGTGGGGATATGTGTTACTCCTTGCTTTAAGAGTAGCATGTTAGTAACATGCTACTTTATGAAGTTTTTTTTTTGTTCTTTACAAGAATATATTTACAAATTTTAAAATTTGGCCACAAATGGACAACACCTTCTCCCAAATGACACTCCCAAAACAGTCTCTTAAATGTAATGCTACTCATTAGTGGCTGGTGAGGGCATCACAAGTTGTTACATGTAATATAAAATAACACTTCTCCAAAAGAACATATTACAGTAATAATTGACTTATGGTTGACATTGTAAAAACACCTGATAGGTGATTCTCCAGAGTAAAAAGTGTCACCCCAAATGAGGCTGGAAGCTTTGGAGAATCCCCTGGCCATGCAGACTGTATGTTGGTGTTGGGAGGGAAGAACATTGGTGGGTGAATAGAAGAAGTCAGGAGGAGGCGCCCTGGGTCATGTGAGCCACAAACCTGGGGGCACCATCGTGCATGCTGGTTTCATGGGCAACTTCCCCCACCCCCACTCCATGGATCCAGAAGCCTAGATTGTAGGTTGGGTTTCTGATCAGCATGGACAATCCATACTTATGTGTTTGAAATGCACAAAGCAAGAGTGTACACCACATTGTTAATCAATGTTACATGACATAAAACCATACTTTTTAAAATTAGAGTATAAGAAAAATCTTGCTGGGCCACACCCAGCTCTGCTTTAGGGAGGACAAACTGAGACCTTCCCAATGTTGCTGGGCTGAATCAGGATTCCTAGCTAGGACTGCTGTTTGCTGCAGTTCAGCAACATTTCGAGGACTGTCATTTGTCTATGACTGTAGCAGAAAATGACAAACAGTAGCATAACCTTGATTTAGGTATCAGGAGGGATGTGCTCCATCAAGAATACATAGCTTCTCCTTTTTCTTGATGACAGTACTTGGGTTGGGAGAAGTGCCTATGGTTGATGTTTTGAAGCACTTGTAGTCCAATATATCCCTGAAAACCCCAGATCCTCCTTCCTGTTCCTTCTTGTCACTGATGTTGTTACCTGCTCACTGCTTCAACATAAGGACATAAGAACCCGGATGGATCAGAGCAGTTTTCTGTCCCTACCATGACCAACCAGATGCCTATGGGAAGTTTGCCAGAGGGACATGAGTGCAATTACATGCTTTCACTTCAGTTATACAAGGGAAGGAACAACCTACTTGCCCTCCTTTAGGTCAAGCTGGACAGATGGGAAGGAGAGTCAAAGTGACAGCCACACTCATTACCTCTTGCTTATGTCCCTTTAAATCTGGAGCCCTTCCACTAGTGCATCTTATTCATGTCCCACCCACTTATGTCCCTCCAAACCCAGAGCTGACACAACTTGACGGAGGGATGTCATGAGAGACGATCTCTGTAAGAACTGATCGTACAAAGAGCAATTCTGGATCAGACCTAAGTCCTACCTACAGTGGCCAATCAGATGAGTATGGGAAGTCCACAAACTGGTTATGAGTATGATAATATCCCTGCTATTAATATCTCTAGTGATAAGGATTTCCTGGTGAGTGTGATAGTACTGCTGTTCTTCCCTGTTGACTAGGATGCAGAGGCATGCTGACCAGGCAATTCCAGCAGTCTGGCAAAGTGTGCCATCTTTTCTCTTGGGCCATGCTTTATAGAACTGGGGAAAAGTGAGTAGGAAGAGAGAATAGCAATAACTGTGGCCTGTTTGGTGAGGGGAAAGATCAAGAAACTAGAGTAGGATGAAGAAGGGATACATGTGGGTGAAGAGGTAGTGTAGGGCACAATAAGAGTGGGCAGGAACTATGGATGTGGTAGCAGCTTTACCCCCCCCCCCCCCCCCCCCCATAAACCCTTCCTGATCAAGTGCTAAGAAAGGTAGCTGTGCTGGCTGGAAATTACTTGGTACTATAGTCTAAAAAAGTATTTTTCTAGTTCTGCCTCATACTTCTCTTTCCCATCACTAAACCATTAATATACAATTTCTCACTTATTTGCTACCATGTTTGGTTACACATGCTTCCGGCACAGTTTTATTTTATTCAGGCCCAAACTTAAGAAAGTATACCATGATACATTGCTTCATCACAAATGAAAAGTGATGCCATGGCTGCATTTATGCTTGATAACATTTCTCTGGAGATGACAGTTGTGAAGGAACAGACCAATAAGGATATATTGCTTCCTGTTGTATCTGGGTTGTCTTTCTGAAGCCAGGGTGAGCAAGAAGTGGGACCTGTCCAGGAGAGAGAAGTCTGTGGTTTTCATTTCCTTTTATGATTGACTGTCTGGATTTCTTGGGTCCAGTAGGTGAGATCTCTCCATAAGAAGATGGGGTGGTCCATAGAACAAGAGGAGAGCAATGATTGGGATAGAAGAAATGATTTCTTATGGAACATATGGAAGCCAAACCAAGTGATGAGTTGATGTCTTGTTTTTCAGGCTTTTTGATCTGGATCCTGATCTTTTGCCCCTTTTCCAGTACAACTGCAAGAAGTTCTCTACTCCCGAAGAATGTCTTTCATCACCTGAATTTTTGGAGCACATAAGAAAGGTGAGATGTTGCCGAGTTTCAGATGAAAGGATGGAGAGATTTTACCCCCTACAAAAACAACCTTTTTATTGGGAGGGTAACTAAAAAGGGGTGCATTTATCCCTGTGAACAATCGTTCTGAAAATGACAGACAGCCTAGACTCGTTCCACTAAGAAACAAACTTGCAAAATTACAGAAGGATGCGTGCAATAGTTCCTGTGCAAGGAAAGTGCTGTTTTATTTTGGCAAGGGGGGGGGGGCATTGAGAATGAATCACCTCCCTGTTTCCTTACCTGTGTTTTATGAGAACAATGTGTATGAAAATAGTACACACTGTATAAATTTCTCTAGTCATAAAATGGGCCAAGTGACAGAAGAGTAGGTGTAGCAGGTGGGGAGTTATTATGCATAAAATGAGTTTCAGATGATAAAAAAACAAACAGTGAAGCATGGTGGCACTGGAAGAAAGGCCAACTCATGGCCCCTTTTTGATCATTGTAAGATTTAAAGTAGTTTACACAAGCCACAAACAACATGATGTGACATCCTTACTCAAAAGCTCAATCTC
This sequence comes from Sceloporus undulatus, assembly GCF_019175285.1. Taxonomy (NCBI): domain Eukaryota; kingdom Metazoa; phylum Chordata; class Lepidosauria; order Squamata; family Phrynosomatidae; genus Sceloporus; species Sceloporus undulatus. The sequence goes on along the minus strand of NC_056522.1, from coordinate 341,639,712 downwards.
TATCCTTCAACATCTGTGTATCCAACAAATAGGAAGAAAACTGGAATCACAGTTTCTCCCCCAGAATCTAGCAATTGGACAAGCCCTCCTGCCCAAAAATGTGCCCCAAAATGGATTTGTTAGACACTCATACATTTCTCCTCACCCCGCTCTGGGAGTTTGCACATAAATGAAATCTAAAAGATGCTATTTCTGCAAGGTTGGAATATCCTATATTCCTGAAGGCTGAATGGAGTACCAAATGCAGTTCAGTTTGGCAGGAAAGCTGGCTTCATCTCAGGAAGCACCCAAACTGGTCTAACAGGACCTGCTTTGGCTTCAATATAGGAATCTGATGCCCATAAATCCCAATTGTTTAACAACAATAGCAATAAAATTACTCCCACAGTCCTAAATTACACTTCTGAAATGAAGGGAGGGTGAGGTAATTAACTGTGGATTATTGTGCTGGAAGGACTCTGACTTTTCAGAGCTACTACTGAAAACAAAGTCCTGGACTCAGATTTTTTTTAGAATTTCACATGTTTGTCCTTTGTAGGATATTATTAGGAACCAGCTAATGGTGTAACTGTATGAGCATTGGACTACAGTTTTGGGGACCAGGATTTGATTTCCAGCTCAACCATGGAAACCCACTGGGTGACCTTGGGTCTAGTCACATACTCTGAAAAAATCTTGCCAAGAAAATCCCATGATAGGTTCACCTTAGGGTTGCCATAAGTCAGAAATGACTTGAAGGCACATCTACGCAAATGTAGACTGCACAGACCTGACATCCTCACACCCTGATGAGGACCATCCCAGCTACTTGAAATATGTTTGGAATTTTTAAAACAATAATAAACAGTCTAAGAACAAATTAAGCCTGAATTCCTACTAGAATGTAAAATGATAAAACTGATGCTATTGTGCTTTGGACTTATCATTGGACAACATATTTCATTGGAAAAGACGATAATGCTCTTTAAAGCTGAAGGTGTGAGAAAAAGAAGAAGATTGTATTACAGGTGAATAGACTTGATCACAGCCCTGAGCTTGTAGGAAGTGAGCAGGACTATTAATAACAGGTCATCTGGGAGACCTCTCCACATTGGGGTTATTTATGTTGAAGCCAACTTGATGGCAAACAATAGCAACAAATATTGCTGCTGCTGCTACTACTACTTCTACTTCTACTATTACTTAATATTATTGTTATTGTTATTACAGCTTCAACTTGAATGTCTATCTTGCCCAGCTCTTTGTGAGGCCTTTTCATCACGAAAAGTCATTTTAATCCAAGATCTGAATTCACAGTAAAGTTACAGCAAATGTTATCTCAGTGCACTTGGTAATCATATGGTGTTGGATGCCATATGTTCTGACAATTCGAATTACTTGCACAACTACTTTTGTCTAAAGGCTTACCAAAAATCACTGATCTGTTTTTCTTTAAATCTGCAGAGATACATAAATCTGTTTCATGAACAGAACAGCAACAGGTTTAAACAGAAACAAGTTTAAATCCTTAAAACCATGCCACATCTTGACAGAAATAAGCAGAAAGAATAAGTAGAGGCTTAATCTGGGGATGGGTTATGAAAGGTTCAACCTTGGGAAGCCTCCCTGCAGCACTACTGGTTGGGGGGCGGTGGACTTTTGGTTTATCAATTGGCTGATTTTAATTTAATGCTTGCTGCTTCTGATTAGTGTTAGCTTTGGGTAGTGTCGAACTGCCCTTCTGCTCCCTGGAAAATGGACCACTGATGTGACTACCAAGACAGGGTGGCCCATGGCACAACTGAAAAGGAATATGGTCTGAGTAACAATGTTGCCTTTAATGCATTACTTTTCAGGGCAATGAGGACATTATAATGGTACTTTCACAAAAAATTTTATTCTCCATGTGTAATGTTTATCTGTGATTCCCACAATAATGTTTATCTGTGTCAGTTGATGGCCTCCACCTCCTGTGGTTATCTGCTCGAGATTTATTCCAGGTGCAAAGGTGCTGTTTAGGGTTCTGGTTTCTATCCCCCAATAGGTTCAGTACCCTGGACATCCTTTAGAGTCTGAAACAAAACTCAAGAAAGATGATCGGATTCACTATATGACTGACATGGAAGCAACCAGCTGCCCGGGATCTGTTATATTCTTGATAACCTTTGGGAACAAACTGCTTTTGAGGGGTATTTTGAGGCGATTTCATAATGGTGGCCGTTTTTTTAATGTATTCTTCTTCTCAAAAAGGAATAAAAATAGCAAAAAAGAATGAGTGTTTCATTGAGTTATTAAAATCTTTGCGTTACTAAAAATAGGTTACTTTGAATGCTTCATATTTTTGAAAGCTTTATTTATTGATGATTTCGTTCCATCTCCTCCCAAATGGTTCAACAGTAATAATAATAAAATAATAATAAAATAATAATAATAATAAATTTATTTATAGCCCGCCCAATACTAGGATCCTAGTGGGTTACAACAGTAAAAATACATTACAATAAAATACTAAATGGTCTCTTCCCTACGCCCTCCCCAATAAAACTAGAATTAAACAATCGGAGTTTAAAACAATAAAATGCAATACAGCATTGGGTTAGAATTAAAACAATTGACAGGCAGGAGACATCATCAGAAATTGAGATCATATTCATGAACATATAAAGGGAGGAAGCTGTATTTTTTATTGGCTAGGTTGGGAAGGCCTGCCAGAAGAGATCTGTCTAAGAGCCTTTTGGATGAGTAAGAGTGGAGATATGGTGGTTCTTCCGGCAGGTTGTTCCACAACTTTGGCACAGCAGTAGAAAAGGCCCTTTGAGTGATAGATGTTAGCCTAGCTTTTTTTGACGGAAGTAATTTCTTACTTGAGACCTCAGTGTGGCAGATGGACAGTACAAAAGAAGGTGTTCCCTTAAGTATTCTGAACCAAACCATGTAGGGCTTTAAAGTAATCACCAACACTTTGTACCTTGCCTGGAAACTGACTGGCAGCCAATGAAGGGACTTCAGAACAGGTGTTATCATGATTGTTCCGGGGAGTACTGTGATAGTCTTGGCTGCATGTTTTGTACTATATGGAGTTTCCAAACTTGGCACAGAGGTACCCCAAGTAAAGTGCATTACAGAGTCCAATCGAGAGGTTACCATTGCATGTACTACGTTTCAAGGTCCCTGGCTCCAGGAAGGGGCGCAGTTGGCATATAAGCGAAGCTGGTAGCAAGTGGTCCTGACTGTCGCATCCACCTGCACTGATAGCTGGAGTGATGAGTCAAGGAGCATCCCAAAGCTGGACAGTCCTTCAGGAGAATGTGACCCCATCTAGAACTGGCTGACATAACCATTCCGGGGTTCAGGTTCCAATAACAAGTACCTACCCGTCTTACCCTGAATTCATTTAGGTTTCCCCTCATCCAGTCCATTCCGCCCCAAGGACAGGCATTCAGAGGAGAGATGCCATCCTTAGTCAGTGCATCAGCCGGAGAATAGAGAAATATATTTGGGTGTCATCGGCGTACTGATACCGCCCATGACTCCGGTGATCTCGCCCACTGCTTCTATGTTAAACGCATAGGAGACAGGATGGTGCCCTGGGGGACGCCAAATTTTAGCTCTCTTTTAGAGGAGCGCAACTGCTCCCAGCGCCACCATCTGGAACTTCCCGAGAGGTAGGAATGGAACCACTGTAGAACGTGCCTCCGATGCCCAACTCCTCAGGCGTTCCAGAAGGATACCATGGTTGAGTTATCGAAGGCCGCTGAGCGGTCCAAGAGCACCAACAGGGTCATACTTCCCCTGTTGAGCCCAGACGAGATCATCAACTAGGTGACATGACAGTCCCAATTCTGTATCCATCCTGAACCCGGTTTGAAATGGGTCCAGAAAACCAGTTTCCTCCAAGACAGCTTGTAGTTGATTGGCGACTGCCATCTCATCACTGCTCAAGAATGGTAAAAAAGAGACTGGCCTATAGTTGTTTCATCGAGGGGTCCAGGAAGGTTTCTTTAACAATGGTCTAAAGTAGCTTATAATATCTGTACAGGACGTGAATAAATATTTTGGCTGCCAGGCACAGGACAAAGAAGTCCTCCCCTGCTTCTTTCCATGTCTGAATATGGTGGACTGGAATTTGTATCTTATGTTCAAGAGCAGCAACTAGAGAGCCTTTCCCACCATCACTGAGGGGCTGCAAGTATTTAGGGAGTATGAGACAAACTGTATGTCTTA
>NC_056522.1:341579339-341635484 GCF_019175285.1 Sceloporus undulatus | reverse complement strand
TCTGGTTTCTATCCCCAAATAGGTTCAGTACCCTGGACAGCTCCTTTAGAGTCTGAAACAAAACTCAAGATCAGGGGTAGGCAAGGTTTTTGAGCCGGGGGCCGGATTGCTGTCCCTCAGACAACTGGGGGGCCGAAGCCAATAATTAAATAATTTTAAAAAAATTAAATAAATAAATAAACTGGGACAAATATAGGACAAAATTTTCAAATGGAGGACACTTTTTTCTAAAAAAAATGGAGGACACGCAAAAAAATTGCTGATTTTTTAAAAAATGTTAATATAAATGCATGTTTTGGAGGCTTCTATAGACAATTGCCCCCCTTGCCCGCTGCTTGCCCCCCCTTGCCCGCCTCCTCCTGATAGGCCAAAGGCCCCACGCCCTCATGCGAGAGGCCAAAGGCTCCGGCGGCAATCGGTGGCAGGACTGGGCGGGGGCCGGTCCCAAGGCCTTGCCGGGCCGCATCCGGCCCGCGGGCCGCAGGTTGCCTACCCCTGCTCAAGATGATCTGATTCACTATATGACTGACATGGAAGCAACCAGCTGCCCTTGGTATCTGTTATTTTTCTTGATACCTTTGGGAACAAACATGCTTTTGAGGAGTATTTTGAGGCGATTCCCCATAATGGTGGCCTGTTTTTTTAATGTATTTTCTTCTTCTCAAAAGGAATAAAAATAGCAAAAAAAGAATGAGTGTTTCATTGAGTTATTAAAATCTTTGCGTTACTAAAAACAGGTTACTTTTGAATGCTTCATATTTTTGAAAGCTTTATTTATTGATTTGATTTATGTTCCATCTTCCTCCCAAAATGGGATTCAAAGTAATAATAATAATAATAATAATAATAATAATACATTTATTTATAGCCCGCCCAATCACTAGGAATCCTAGTGGGTTACAACAGTAAAAATACATTACAATAAAATACTAAATGGTCTCTTCCCTACGCCCTCCCTAATTAAAACTAGAATTAAACAATTGGAGTTTAAAAACAATAAAATGCAATACAGCATTAGGTTAGAATTAAAAACAATTTGACAGGCATGGAGACATACATCAGAAAATTGAGATCATATTCATGAACATATAGAAGGGAGGAAGCTGTAGTTTATTGGCTAGGTTGGGAAGGCCTGCCAGAAGAGATCTGTCTTAAGAGCCTTTTTGAAGTAAGAGTGGAGATATGGTGGATTTCTTCCGGCAGGTTGTTCCACAACTTTGGCACAGCAGTAGAAAAGGCCCTTTGAGTGATAGATGTTAGCCTAGCTTTTTTTGACTGAAGTAATTTCTTACTTGAAGACCTCAGTGTGCAGATGGACAGTACAAAAGAAGGTGTTCCCTTAAGTATTCTGAACCAAAGCCATGTAGGGCTTTAAAGGTAATCACCAACACTTTGTACCTTGCCTGGAAACTGACTGGCAGCCAATGAAGGGACTTCAGAACAGGTGTTATATGATTGTTCCGGGGAGTACCTGTGATTAGTCTTGCTGCCATGTTTTGTACTATATGGAGTTTCCAAACTTGGCACAGAGGTAGCCCCAAGTAAAGTGCATTACAGAAGTCCAATCGAGAGGTTACCATTGCATGTACTACTGTTTCAAGGTCCCCTGGCTCCAGGAAGGGGCGCAGCTGGCATATCAGCTGAAGCTGGTAGCAAGTGGTCCTGACTGTCGCATCCACCTGCACTGATAGCTGGAGTGATGAGTCAAGGAGCATCCCAAAGCCGCGGACAGTCCTTCAGGGGAAGTGTGACCCCATCTAGAACTGGCTGACATAACTCCATTCCTGGGTTCAGGTTTCCAATAACAAGTACCTCCGTCTTACCCTGAATTCAGTTTGAGTTGATTTCCCCTCATCCAGTCCATTACCGCCCCAAGACAGGCATTCAGAGGAGAGATGCCATCCTTAGTCAGTGCATCAGCCGGAGACATAGAGAAATATATTTGGGTGTCATCGGCGTACTGATACCGCCCCATGACTCCGGGTGATCTCGCCCAGCTGCTTCTATGTTAAACAGCATAGGAGACAGGATGGTGCCCTGGGGGACGCCAAATTTTAGCTCTCTTTTAGAGGAGCAACTGTCTCCCAGCACCACCATCTGGAATCTTCCCGAGAGGTAGGAATGGAACCACTGTAGAACAGTGCCTCCGATACCCAACTCCCTCAGGCGTTCCAGAAGGATACCATGGTTGATGGTATCGAAGGCCGCTGAGCGGTCCAAGAGCACCAACAGGGTCATACTTCCCCTGTTGATGCCCAGACAGAGATCATCAACTAAGGTGACCATGACAGTCTCAATTCTGTATTCCATCCTGAACCCGGTTTGAAATGGGTCCAGAAAACCAGTTTCCTCCAAGACAGCTTGTAGTTGATTGGCGACTGCCATCTCAATCACCTTGCTCAAGAATGGTAACAAAGAGACTGGCCTATAGTTGTTTCTATCGAGGGGGTCCAGGGAAGGTTTCTTTAACAATGGTCTAAAGTAGCTTATAATATCTGTACAGGACTGAATAAATATTTTTGGCTGGCAGGCACAGGACAAAGAAGTCCTCCTCCTGCTTCTTTCCATGTTCTGAAATATGGTGGACTGGAATTTGTATCTTATTTCAAGAGCAGCAACTAGATAGCCTTTCCCACCATCACTGAGGGCTGCCAAGTGGTTTAGGGAGTATGAGACAAACTGTATGTCTTACAAGAGGGCAGTGACTGTGGAGAGGTGGGGCTGTTACTGCTGCATGGCAACATCTGCCACATCACACTGCTTAGTAATAAGGCTATGTTATTGCTGTTCATCCCCCCCTCCAAAACAAGTCTGGGGACAGCATATTCTGGGGCAAAAAATACTGGAACTACTCCTTATTGCATGTTCCAATATCTGAAGGATAGTATCTTCCTATGTGAACTTGCCAACATTTTTTTGAACTTCTGAGGAGGCCCCTCTCTGTGTCCTATCACCATCACAGGCACATCTATAGCTGTTCCCAGGCTTTGGAACTCCCTTTGTAGAGATGTTAGATGGACACCCTCCTTCCTATCCTTTCATAGGCTGGGGATGAACTTTTTGTTTCAGCAAGCCTTTGAGGAGTGCCTGCTTGGGGCGGCACGGAAGGGCCTGTCATATATTGTGTTATTTATATTTGTTCTTCCTTTTAATGATCTGTTTTAAACTGTCCTTAATTTTATTGATTGTTTAATTATATTTTTACCTTTTGTACAATGGAAGTTTGTTTTAACTTTTGTAAACAGCTTTGCATTCCAGACTGGGAAACGGTGGGATAATTCCATAATAATTATGGAATGTGGAGGTTCTGTTTTTAGCTGCCATGGCTCAGAGATAGTGATAAACCTTTCCCTATTGAATTTGTTGATGAATTCTCAAGTCTCTTGTAGTACCAACCTACCGGATAAAATGTACTGTAGCTGTGATACTACACATGAGTCATACATGCACCTTGCATGAGCAATAACATACACATGGATTGGCAAGCCACAGCCATATGTAGCTTCCCAGCAGGTCTAAATGCTGCAAAATAGAAACATTTCTGATCAGCTTGCATGGTGACTTATGTATGGGTTTCAGTCTTTTTCTCACCCACAGATGCTTTACAATGCTCTAGATGGCAGAACTATGGTAATAAACCTCTAAATATGATTTCCTTCAAACTTGCTTTGTTTAAGGAGGTTTGTGGCACAAACCTTCAAGACTGCACAGTGATTATTCGCAGAAGGCTTTTTAGCACAAAGGCACTTTCCCCTTTTTCTAATAGGAATATGAGATTCTTCTTTTCTATTTCCCCTTTGCTTATTAGGTAATGTCAGTAATAGATGCAGCTGTAAGCCATTTGGAAAATTTGCACTCACTGGCGGAATACCTTGCCAACCTGGGTAAAAAACACCAGGCAGTTGGTGTGAAGCTGGAGTCTTTTTCGGTGAGTGGGCTGTCTATTTGAAGTTATACGTGCCACATTTCTTTAGTTTTCTTTTACTTAATTCTTTCCTCAAATCTTCAGTTTGCATGACTGTATTTTACACATCCCATGTAATTGGACATTTGTGATAACTGACTATACCTTAAAAGTGTGCTGTGTATATGCAATGAATTGCTTAGATTTGAGGAAATACCCTCATCTGTGTGGTCATTTTGACAACCACAGATGGAATGGGTTGTTGTTTGACAACCACAGATGGAATGGGTTGTTTGCTAGCAACAGAAAAAGGGTGATGAACATTGACATTTGAACAAAAGCTCCCTAAATACCTTGCCAATATGGCTAGTGGCCATGTTTTCTAGGGAATTAAGAGGGTTGTAAAAAGCTAACTTTTCCAAGTGCAGTAATGACTGTTTACAGTAATTTAAGTGCTGATCATTGTCATTTACTACTGCATGTCTGAAAACTGGCAAAATACATTTTTATTTTGGAGATTCCCACGATTCACTGGCATTGTTGGTTTTCACACTGAATATCAATGTTCATCCTTTGCGGATTTGGTTATTCACAGATTTAATTGATATGTTCCCTCTCTAGGAATCTCTAGGTCCTCCGGCATGACTCTGCTAGACGTTGACCACAAAATCATGCTGGACAATCTAGAGATTTCTAGAGAGGTGTTCTCTCAGATTAAAAAAAAGTTTGTGTTTTTATTTGGAGGTTTTTAAAAATGTTTCACAGGAGTCCTGTGCTCCTAACTGCAGAGAATGAGGAGGGTTCACTGTATTTTTCATGATTGTTTGGTTAGTGATGTCCTTGTTCCTGATTAGAATACCAGTTGCCCCAAAGAGCTCTTACACACATCTCCTTAAAGAAGCAGAACTAACCAAGCAACAAACAAGGAAGAAACAAAAGAGACCAGGCCAAACATCTTGTTTTATCAGCTCCAAAAGGAATCAAAATTGAAAATTCAGCTGTCATTATTTTTGTGTGTGTGTTCTGTATCTTTTTATTTTAGTGTTTTAATTGTCAAACTGCCTTACGTGCATAGCTGGTAAGTAAAGCTGGATAGGGACCATTGTGTATTTAATTCTAACTTTGAGCTATCCAGAATGTGAATCTTGTTCCCACAATGGATTCAGCACTTGGAGAGCACTTTCAAATTCAAATGGTTCAGTTCCACTGAAATTTCAGCCACCACGTAACACTAGTTCTGGCCCTATCACAATCATCCCCCTGGTTTAGATTACAAGGGGAGATGAACTTTATTTTATTTATTTATTAGATCTATATCCTGGGATGGGATCCAAGGTGGGGATGCCTTGCTTCCGCTTGTTGAATGCTGATACTATTCTCTCTCTTTTGATTTTCAGACTGTGGGGGAGTCCTTGCTATACATGCTGGAAAAATGCCATGGCCCAGCTTTCAACATGAATGTACGTGAGGCCTGGACCAAGCTGTACAGTACTGTGGTGAAATCCATGAGCTGTGGCTGGGACATTCCTGGAAAGGTGGAATAAAGCAGTGGCTCAGATGCTTGAGGGCTCTGGCTATCATGATCAAGAACAGCTTGGAAGAGAGAGCACACTTACCTCTCCATCTTTGTGTACTTCAGAGTAATCACTTTCTTTCTCTCAACAGCTTATATCTCTCTTGTTTTCTTTTGCATTCCACATGCCTCTTATGAAAAACATGATAATGTTTCCAAACCTCTTTGTAGCAGCAGTTCTTCATATTAGTTTGCAGGGAGGCGGAGAAAGCCAGCTTGGATTTACAGCTAGAGGAGAAGCAGAGAATGATGCAGTTTCCCCTCCGAAAAGGCTTTTTACAGACCTTTATTCTCCATCTCTTTACAAAGAATAGTTAGAAGGATCTCCTAGGACAGAAAGGTTATTGCATCAGCCATTCCATTAAGGGAGAGAACCTGAAGTTGTGAAGTGAACCAATGGAGTGTGCATTTCCTTGGAATTATCCAAGCAATATAGCTTTCTTTCTTTCTTTCTTTCTTTCTTTCTTTAAAAAGTGGGTTGATTGTACTTAAGCCTCTTAGTATATCTGAGTTGTTGGGTGGTTAAGTTTTTATTAAGCTTCAGCACAAATTACAACTTGGATAGTCAGTAGAGCTGTCAGTTCCTTGTGTGTGAAATTTGTGACAGATGTAGCTTTGGTCCTGGAAAAAGCTTTCAGAAATCATCCTGGTTTTAAGCCAAAGAGAGCTGGTAGCATAGAATCAGTTTCTGGGCTTCTGCCATTTCCCCTCTTTCTCTTGAAGCATTTTACAACAGCCTGCTGGGTGTTTGGCAGAATCCTCTTTGCTTTTTTATTTAATTTAATTTTTAATTTTTTAAAATTAAAAGTAAACTTACTAGTCCTTGCTGTTATTGTAGAGCAGTGGCAGGAATTGTGAAGCCCTCTACATGCTGAACTGCAACTTCCAATAGGTGAGCTAGCATTGTGAGGGATGCTTGGAGCTGCAATTCAACATCATCTGCATCCCCCACAAAGTTTCCACTCCTGTTTTAAAGCCCATCTTCAAAATTTGGGGATTTAAGACACTTGTTTAACTGTTGATGTCATAAACAAGCTAATTCAGTCATCTCCCTTTCTCTGGCCAAATGCATTGGACTACAATTTCTGACATCCCTAGCCTGTCATGCTTATTGATGGGAAATGCAGGGTGATACATCTGCAGGGTGCCAGGATGAGAAGGGTTGATTTGAAGCCACAACTTCCACACAACTTTTACTTGCTTTCACTGCAGGAGAAGATCCACCCATAGGAAAAATAAGTGTGGAACAAGTCTGAGATTCTGATTATGACTCTGTAAGGAGGCAAAGGATATCTTGCCTTGTTCTGGGAAGGGTAGGTAGGAGAGAATTGTCTGTGATGATGAAGTGAGGAGGTTTTTTGAGGTCTTTCCACCATTAACTTATGTAGATGATTTGGAAAGCTTGCTGGTTTCAGATGGCTCAGTGATCAAAGGTGGTGCAGATAGTGACTGAACTCTTTTTTGGACCACCAACAAGCTTGTGCTTTTATTCATCAGTAATAGGCTGATTAGTCAGTCCTGCAGGATGGTATCTTGTGATTATATCTGAAATGTGAAACTATTCAGTCTTGTGGAGTAAGTAGGGGTGCACTTCCAGACAAAGTGGAAGCAGTCACCAATTCAGAAACATATATTTACTTTATGTATAAAAGACAGCTGTTTTTTGTGTGTCAAAATATCAATTTAGCAATCTTTTTCATGTTTTGGTTTATTTGATGTTGTATTAAATTGTCAAGTGCACTTAGGTGTTAGGCACACTGAATTATGACTGTATGGAAAAAAGGTATCTCCCCACTCAATCCTTACTGTGGATTTTGTCACACGGTGAAAAAATGGTAGTTTAAACAGTGATTATCCTGTAAAAATCACACAGTTGTGATTAAAACACAATTAACATTTTCACACACAGCATAATAAAAGAGCCATTATCCCAGGAATAATCTGGCAATAAACAGCAACAAATCATTCACAGGGTTTTCCCATGAATGATTTGTTGTTGTTTACTGCCTGGTTATTCCTGGGATAATAGCACTTTAATCGCTTTTCATCGTGACGTCGTGTGAAAATCTTCATTGCTATCACACGATTTTCATGGGATAGTCCCAGGATAATGGCGCTTTATGTATGAAGTCCTGTGAAAATCTTAATCGTGAATTCAAGATCTTCACAGTTAATCACTGTTTATACTTCCAGTTGTTCCCGTGTTATAAAGTCCTACAGTTTGTTTGCAGGGCTTTAATTATCTTGTCTACTTGGTATGTATCTCATGAGCTTGCATAATAACAGTCCAGTGGTTCGTGCCATTGTGATTGAAGCTCTAGTTCTCTGGAGCAGCAGGGGAGAAATTAAGCCCATCTCTGCTGGATTGTACTGTTTTGGACTACAAGATTGAATGCTCCTCCATTAAAAAAGTATTGTTCCACATAGAGCCCAAAATGTGAGGGATGCCTTTTGCCTGTTATAGCTGTCTCTTACTGTTTGTATGTGTGCCATATTTGGTTGACTTCCAAAAGAATTTTTTTTAAAAAAATTGCTCTTGGTGTGTATCAGACTCTTTTTGAATGTTGAGTCTTTTCTTTGTTATATTTCATATGCTGGGAATGTGGAGTGTTAGAACAGTGCAATAATATCAACTAATTCCTATGTATATATGTTGGCTGGCATCTTGTTGGTTAGCCAGGTCTAGAGTAGACTCATTCAGTCAGTTGAGTGATGAATCAACACTTTGGTAAATACCATTGATTCATTGGGTCTGTTCTAGTCAGGACTACCAACAGGATTTAGGCCATTATTTTCTGGCTACTTTTCCCAATAAAACTGGATTCAGTTGTTACTTGTTCTTTAGGCTAGATGAGATGTGTCCCTTTGTAACATTCTCCAGTGCCCTTCAAATGGGGGAAGCCTAACATCCCACTCACTAGGGCCAGGTGAGTACTTGGAGATGATGTCAGGTACCACTGTGCCACCTACCACCACTGGCATGGTTTACTCCCTCTGAGGTTACAATGAGGCCCCCATCCATGTGATCGATGCTGGGTGCCTCATTTCTGACCTCAGAGGGAGTGACTTGCATCAGTGTCAGTGGTGCCAGGTGGCCTGGTGCCACCAACACTGGTACAAATCACTCCCTTTGAGGTCAGAAATGAAGCACCCATTGTCGATCACATGGGGGCCTCATTGTGACCTCAGAGGGAGCAAGTCTAGAATATTCTGGCTGGTTTATATAAGTCCTGAGCCCCAAGCACAGGAGCTGCTTGGTAGCTGCTGCATCCACAGTAGTTACTATATGTTTCTCTGGACAGATTTGATTGCAGAAGCACAGTGCACTATTTTCTCACATTTTGGCCCTGGTCTCTGTGTGTATAGAGGTAGATTCTACATTCAGTAGAATCTGCCTTACTGAAATGTAGGCTTTGGTCATCTTTTCCATCTTTCCCATCACCTAAACAAAACCCTTGGTTCCCCCAAGCAGCTTCTGCCCTAGAATATGTATGCTCACTAGTCCATTCCTTGTGGTCATGCATTACAGTATGAATTCTTGCAGATGTAAGCTAGCTTTGTAGGAGCTCTGATTTCCATAGTAACTGAGGCAGGTTGTGCCAAGACAGGCAGTTACCTACAAGAGGAGCAGCAGGTCGTCCTTCTGCATTGCTTGAGTGACAGGGACTAGATTTCTAGGTGGGAGCAAGGCAGATGAGGTGATAGATATCGATTATTATATGGATGAGCAAGCTAATTGTGAAACCATAGGACATCAAAGAGCAAGCTCTTTGATAAAAAAATATGCTGAGAACAAAGGATAAGGAATGTTGGGTGGCAGCATCAGTCTCTACATATGGAGTTAAGTGTTGTTTGTGCTACACAACCTGTGTTTTGAGTGCCAATGTTGTGCAACTGAATACGAACCTGGATACACAACCAAAGGGGGCTATTGCCAATTTTAGCAGGACAGATGGACACTCATGGGCCCAAAATGTACATCCATATGAATAACAGTATCACATGTCCAACTCTTCTTCCATGACCTTGAACTGAAGGAGGACATTGTGCACAAGACAAAAATAATTCATTCACAGAGTTGGAAATAATTCAGGCACAGTTGCTTCTCTGTCTTTTGGCTAAGATCAAATACAGAGTTGGAAGGGGGTCATTTGCTCCAACCTGCTGCCATGTAGGAATATATAACTAGAGCCATCCAACCTCTGTTTAAAGATATCCAAGGAAGCAGAGTCCACACCCTGCAAGGCAGCTAAGTCTACTATGAAGCTCTTCCTAACGTTTAGGTGGAATCTCTTTTCTTGTAATATAATGTTAATGGATTAGTTCAATGGCCAACTGATTCTAGATGAGAAGTTATGCATATTTAAGACACCAACAGGATTCCAGCTGTGGTGTCATCTTCTACTAGAAACACATGCTTGAGCAGGGGACACTTGGCTGCATTATGCTTTTTCGCCCCCTTCCTATGTGGTTTGTTATAGGCTGTTGCTTTAGGAAACATACCATCCAACATGAATAGTGCCTCAGAGTTGGGCAGCAATTTCACCTGCCATCTGGCCATGTCAGCTTTCTCCACTTACAGCTTTCACATCCATACACAGAAATCAGATATATTATGTCATGGATGATTCTAACTTTCGTGCTCAGTGATAAATCTTAACAGTTGGGTATGGTATCTAGTTCCTTCATACCTGCCCCTCCAAGTCTGTTTTTTCCTGATCTTTTTTACTGTGGTCTCCATTTTGATTAATGACTGAACCAAGGCATAGAAAACATTTTAATTATAAAAACTGTGGTTATTGTTGTGACCAAATCCTGTTTGGTTGATGAGGCAAACAAACATAGACTGGTAGTAGAAGTCAGAGACATAGCCATGTTAGTCTGCAATACCAGTATGCAAAGGGATCTTGTAGCATCTTTGAGATTAACGGAACAAAATATGTAGTAGCGTAAGCTTTTGTAGAATTGGTCTACTTCTTCAGATGCAGAGTGAATTGTTCTACAACTGGTGTTCTCAGAGATGTGACAAGATCCCTTTGTATACATTGACAGGGTCATCTATATAATCCATTGTGGTATCATATAGACATCCTTCACCAGTGTAGTAAAGTAGGTAACCTGGAGTCCACCAAATGTTGTGGATGAAAACCATTACGATCCCTGACCATTGGTACTGATTGACAAAGAAAGTAATGGTAATGGGTAGAAACCTCCTTCTATTTACTAGTTCTCCCCTGGAAATGTTTCCCTTGTCACTGTATTATGAAGAAAAAAGGGTTAGGATGTTTGGAAGCCCTCTGGTTTTGCTTTTGTCACTTCAGGCAGAACAGTTTCAGGAAAGTGCTGCTCTCTCTTAGGAGTACAGTAAAAAGTAATGCTGTTCATTAGTTAAGGCTAGATGAGTCAAATAACTGAGAAATGCTGCTAGGAATAGAGACTTTCAGAAAAAGGAAAGGAGCGTTTATATTGATTGCCTTTCAAATTTGTGCTACTGCTAGAATTTTGTTAATAAGGAACAGGCAGTCTGTATGGACATATGAAGAATTGATACCTAGGGCTCAGTGTGAATCTTGACTACATGTCAGAATTTTAGAATTCATAGGGCTGAATATGAGCTTTGGTTACTTGTTGCAGTTCATAAAACAGACTTTGTAAGGGGCCAGGAACTGCTTCAAAATAAATGTTAGTTGCCTGCCTGCTAGAAACAAGTAAGTTTGTTCCAGCAATCATTCAGTTTATTTTCAAGCTGCATCTGTAAGTGTGGATCCTTATGAGGGCAAAACAGTACTGTATGTGTTCCAAGAAGGCAGGAATTGGCTGGCTTGTAAAGCCCAAAATTAGAAACTTTCAACACCTGCCCAGAACAAAACATCACCCCATATAGCACAATGGGAACTGTATATGTTCAATGGGATTGAGGTTCAGATTCTGGGGTGGAAACAAAAACTGACATTGAATGGCACAGAAGAAGGCAACTTTGGCTGGCTGGAAATCTGAACAGGAGCTCTACAGGCTGTGACATTTTCTTTCAGGCTGAACTTGTACATTCATTTCCAAACTTCAGGGGAGTCTGCCTTTCACCACAGAGTCAAAATGGCAGCACACATGCACAAATAGAAAATATTGGCAGATTTGGGATTCTCAAGGTTTGGAAAAGTTTAGAAAAAATGGGAGGGACAACCCCATAATGACCAAATGGAGCAAAATGTTGGGAGACCAAGAGGAGAACAACATGACATTGGATCAGAGGGGCAATGGAATGGACTGGCATGTCTAGAACTAGGGATAAGAGTAAAATCCATGTTAGATCAGGGATTTCTGTTCTTGATGCTAACCTTTTCCTCCTCCAACTCTTTAATAAACCATGGGGTCAAACTCAATGCGCTAAGTGCCAATCCTCATGTAACTAAAATGACACCCACACACAAAAAGAAAGTATGAAGAGGCTTGTCAGAACCTTTCCTGCTCTAAGAAAGGGGGAAAAAAACTTAAGGATAAGGGTGGGGGAACACTTCACATCATACTGATGTACACAAAGCATTCTGTGGCTGCCAAGCTTGCTGTGTCTGTTATTGAAAAGAAGGCAGGGACAGAAAACCATAGCTAGAATGAAATGCAATTGCCTAGAAAATGATTTCTTGCACATTCCCCTTAACTCTGGTTGATGAGATTTTTTTAAAAAATACACATGTAAACAGTAGGAAGGCAGTCATGGGGTAGTTACTTTGCTCCTGTGGTAACATAGTACAAGTAGAATTTTTGCTGTGCCATCCACGTCTTCTAGCTTAGTCAATTTGTAGAGAAGATTTCCAAGACATCTTCAATAATGGCTTGTTTTGAACACTGTTTGTTTTCAGTCAGATGGATCCAAACAACCCTTTATTCTCAGTACCATCATGTGCTTGCTATGTCCTTCAGTAAGTATCAGTGGAGATGCCCAGAGAACCCCAAGAGATTCCATGAGGGTTTCCTTTACCTTGCTTGAGTTAGTATCACGCCGCATAAACATGTGCAGCTCAACCCCAGGCTCCAGCTGGGTGAATTAACTTTATTCAAGGCACGGTCATAGCAGTAAAGAGAACAAGATACAGAGCTCTGGCACATTCTTATAGGGCAACAGCCAAGGGAAAGACAAAGAGACCAGAGCTTCCCAGACACCAGACCCACACAGAGGCACTTTGCCAACCTGAAACAGAAGCTGCTACAAAAGAAGGCCTTGGCATTTGCTGCACTAGCATGTGGACAAGTAAAAACATCATTTCATGGGGATCTGGAAGTTGTATAGACTGTCCACAGCACTGGACCTGATCACCCTGCAAAAACAGGCAGAAATGGCACTAAATAATCTAGGATGGCAAAAAGTAGGCTGCACATGGATGGGGAGTGGAATTAGTAACTGGCTCCCCTCATATGAGTCATGTTCTGGAGTTCCACATCCCATATGTCTCTGTGACACTCTTAGCCTGGTCTCATGGCAAGCAGTGCACCCTTCCTCCCCTTTTCTGAAATCATCCTTACTATTGATTGTCCTTACTAAGTATTTTCTTTCTTATTATAGAAGATCTGGGAAGCCAGCTGCTGCTCCCCTTGGTAAGGAAAGAAACTACTATAATTTCTTATGGGGGGGTTACATGAGATTTTGAAAGCCAGCACAGGAAGCAGTCCACCTGGCCAGTGAAACTTCACAAGTGGAACATGAGTTTTGATTGAGGTGGTTAAAAGATTGGAAAAGTGACTTTTTTGGACTACAACTCCCAAGTGGTTATATTGGCTGGGTGGTTCTGGGAGCAGTAGTCCAAAAAACATTTTCCAGCCATCATCATTCTATAGAAGACATACAACCTTATCTATTAGTATTTGCTCAGATGATAGTTCTACTTCCAAAAATAAGGCTTGCTCTCCAGCTGTGTATGCTTTGAAGCCTGGACTAAAAGTTGATTCTAAGTGCTAAATGTACTGCTTCATTGGTAGACAGTATTGATTCAAGGACCAGAATTGTAACAACATAAGAGCAACTTTACTGAGTGAGCTAGATGGTTAAAACATTATTCCTTGACATAGCTCTGACCTTCCATTAGCTTGCAAACCACTTCTTCATGGGAGAAGCAGATGTATGCGTGATTGAATCTCTGAAATGTAACATTTGAGGCTATGGCATGATGCCAATCATTGTAAAGGCAGTAAAGTTTCAAAGGGTGTAATTTAATCTAGCTCTTCAAATCTGGATCATTTGAAGCTTTTGGAGTAGGGTTGAGGAATTTTTGGCCATATAAATATTTTGGGCCTCAATGTCCATCTGTCCTAACTACCATGGGCTATGGGGAAGATTATGGTAACCAAAACACCTGGGGGGGGGGGCAAGGATTTCCCACTAATGGGAGCTTACCACTCCACCTTTAGAATGCTGGCTTGACTTTATTTCCAATCATCCAGTTTTGTTACCTCTTGACATATGCCATGACAACCTTCTCTTTATGGCTGTGCATTCATGTGTTCTTTATGCTATGATAACTCTCAGTTGTGGCTCTTTGCTACTCTTACCTCTGGAATCACAACTAGAAATGGTGTTACCAATCCTTGCATCAAAATAATAAATGCAATGGTCACAGTTCAAATGCCATCAGTTAAAAATACAAAGGGTAAAATAAAAAATTAAGGGGATTGCATATTACCAACAATTACTGTAATATGTTCTCCTTTCCAGCAACAGAATTTTCAAACAAATGTACGCTCCAACAAATGTGCAGAGCAAGCCTGTTTTTACTTTCTGATGTCCAATCACAGCTTCCAGCACAATGGGATGTGAAGAAGAAAGTATATATTAGCACACAGACATTTTTTTGCCATTAGGAGCACCACTTTTAAATACAGCATTATTGGCTAGTTTAACCCACAGAATATGGATACTATTTATTGTCTGCTTGTGTGAAACCAAGGAGAGAAACAATACTTCATCTGAGCAGGTGCTCCCCAAATCTTTGGACAGTTAAATTCCTGCTGCTACTCCCAGAGATATAAAACTGAATAAGCATATATGCTTGACGCCAATCAACAGCTCAATGAAAATAAATTAATCTGATTTAATATGGAACAATGGTACAAAAAGACTAATTTGTTTTTTAATTAGAGGGCCTCCAAACCTTATTCAGTTTAAACTGTCATTAGTGGGGAAACTTTCCAATGCATTAAATGGTCAGATTAATTGTCATTAGTTTTTTTGGGGGAAATCTAGGGGAAGGTGGCACATAAACTACTACGGTTAACACTGTTGCCCCTTAGTGCAGTAATTTGTTGTTTCCTTGTTTAATCTGGTTCTTTTTGTACATCAAATTGCTATTCTCAGTCTGGTATTTTCCAATTGCCTTGAATACAAATCCTGCAATTCAGTTGCTCTCTGAGAATGGTGGAATTTCTAATAAAAAACATCTGCATGGTGCCAGGTTGTGGAAGATTATTGTAAAGAATGGCATGTAACAAGCTGTCTTTTATGATTTATCAATAATCTGCTTCTCTTTTCTTTCTACAATCTATATTTCAACAGGTGTGCTATTCTCTCACCCATTAAACTGTGGATTGTTTGCCTGGATTAGAGAAGATGACTAAGGAATTAAGATCTAAAGCCAATTACTAGTCCAAAAGAAATGAGACCCACTGAAATGTATGAGATGTGGCAGGGATATAGCTATAGGGAGGCCAAATTAGAGCATTGCCCCCCAAATAAGAATTCTATTCCACTAAATGAAATTTTTTTCATGGCCTTTTTTTTTAAAAAGCATTGAAATAAATGACATTAAAAAGTATTCACATCTAGAACATTTGTTGTGTTCACATTCACTTGGTAGCTTTGTTTGTCCTTTTATTTTGGATGCATAAGCTATGGCTGAAATCCTGTTGGAGACTTATGGTCTCTTATTTGGAGACTTATGGTATGTAATGCCCATATCCAGTAGAGATCTGTGGTTACATTACTATATAGCAGAGCCAGCAAAGTGCCTGATCACAGAATCATAAGAGTTGGGGCCATCCAGTCCAACTCCCTGCCATGCAGGAATATTCAGTCAAAGTACTCCTAACAGATGGCCATCCAGCCTCTATTTAAAGACCTCCAAAGGAAATACTCAGAGGCAGCTTATTCCACTGTTCTGCAAGTTTCCCCCGATGTTTAGGTAAAATATATTTTCCTGTAGATTGAATCTATTGCTCCATGTCCTGTTCTCTGGAGCAGTAGAAAAAAAGCTTGTTCCATCCTCAATATGACATTCTTTCATATATTTAAATAGGATTATCATATCACCCCTTAACTTTATCTTCTTCAAGCTCCCTAAGTCGCCCCTCATAGGGAATGGTTTCCATAATTTCACCATTTTGGTCACCCTCATCTGGACACACACCATATGCAGCTGGAGTGTCTTGAACTGCCCGGGTGCTGTGGTGGGGACAGGAAAGGCGGCTCTTTCCCAGCCCAGATAGGAGCGGATCTTTCTCACTCCTATTTGGGCTGGGTTCAAGATAGATTGGGGCCATGGTGTGTGTTTGCTGTGGCACCAACCGGTCTTTGGCAAGGCAGCTTCCAGCTGCCCCTTTGGGGCCCTCTGTTCCACTCCTTTCTTAGTTTTGGAGGTGTCAGCTGATATAGGTGCATAATAATGACAGTAGCCATAAGTGAAATTAATCTCTGAAATGAGAGTTAAGTCAAAGCAGCATCAAAATTTGCCCTAAATATATCTTTAAAAAGACAAGGGGCTCTTTTCCCTTGATTAGGAGGGCCTAGAATTAAAGTGCTGTCCTATTCCACCCCCAAATATTGATCTTCTCTCTCTTTTAATTTGCTCATGATAGCCCTTTAAAGGGGTCTAATGCAACCAATACAGGAGTCTGGGGACCTAATGTTCTTTCTTATTCCCTTCCCCTCCCCATTTTTCTCATGCCACACAGCCGAGATTCTCTAGACTCTGTCCTGTTAATCCTCATTTGGCCTGAGTCCCTTGTGACAAATTTGTGCATGCTAATTAATTCATTTGTTCTGAGCCCAGATCTGGAGATTGCTTCAAAACAAGCTATAGATCCCTAAGTTGATACTTCAGTTCCACCCTTTCTCTCTCTCTCTCTCTTCTGGATTTTTGGAGAGGGGCCTATGCATGATACCTCTCCCACATGGTACCAGATAGCTGCATGTGGTACAAACTACTCTTTGGAAAGTGGTCTACTATATTCACTGCAACTTTAAGATTCCTCACTGAGGAGTCACTTTTTACTGGTGCCTTCTATTTCCACAATGCTGCATGTAGACTCTTCCAGTCACGGATGGAAGTGTGGAAAAATCAAAGAAGTAAAATAAGTACATTGCATATACAAGTTGTGATTCAACCATCAGTTCAAAGGACTTCACGGTTGCTTAATACATTCCATAATGTACATACGTTATTTACTGCATTGCATGCACACTCAAACACCAGTGTGTGTCGGAAAAATATTTGGGTCCTAGTCAGCATGGTGTGGTGGTTTGAGAACTGGACTACAACTCTGGAGACCAGGATTCAAATCCCTACTTAGCCATGGAAACCCACTGGTGGCCTTGGGCAAGTAACACACTCTCAGCATCAGAGGAAAGCAAAGGCAAATCCCTTCTAAACAAATCTTGCCAAGAAAACCCCATGATAGATACACGTCAAGGTTGCCATAAGCTGGAAATAATGAAGGCACACAACAACAAACCCCACCAAGTAAGTTTCTGCATTCATTCTGATTCCTATGTGGAACAGCTTTTCAAGTAGATTATTTTGTATAGTGAGAAGCAGTTCTTAGCTATGGGTGAGTGTGCTTGCAATGCATTCAGGAGAACAGCAGGGTGAAAAGGAATAAACATATCTCTCCCAGCTCTATTCTTGCAATCCAAGTCTTGTTCCTACCCCTCACAGGCATGTTTAAGTCAAAATAGATGTATTTTGAGTGCAAACCTGCAAATGTGAATGCGGAATGGGGTTTTCCCCTTGGCAAATGTATATAGGATTACTGCCTTACAGAGCCAAGGACTGACCCCTCTGCAATATATAATTTGGCCTGGTGAGAGCACTATAAAACTTGGAACAGTTAAACAATACTAGTCAGCCCTGGATATTCATAGATTTTTTATCTACAGATTCAAGCATCCCCTGCTTGAAAATATTCCAGAAAGAATAAATTTGTTTTAAAAAGCAAATCTGATTTTGCTATTTTATATAAGGGACACCACTGTATTTAATGGGACTTGAGTACCCATATATTTTGTTATGCAGGGGAGGATGTCTGGGAATCAAATCCCAGCAGATACCAAGGGCCCACTGTAGACATAATTCAGTAGCTACTCACTTGAGAGAAAGGTCCATTAGATTCAATATGTTGTGTTTCTAAGTACAGGCTTCAGAAACACCTGCAAAAATTTGACATTGCGTCTTGGCCCCAATTCAGTCAAAAGCATTAAAGATCCACAAAACTGAGAGGGGGAAATAAATCTAATGCAGAAGAGAAAGAAGAGATGCATCTCAAGATGCTCAAAAGAGGACTTATTTAAAGATTTTGCAGTAATACAGACCACCTTTTGATCATCTTGAGATGTTTGTCTTTTTGATTTTATTGGGTGCTGGCCAGTTTCTCCACATACTCCTCGCAACTCCACTCCAGGTACAAAGGCCTGTGATACTACAAAGCAGCCTAGTTGTTGTTGTTGTGTGCCTAGCCTTAATGCAATTTCTGAGGTTGGACTTTTGCCAAGTAGAGAGAGGAATAGCAATTTAGGATTCCTATCTACAGGCCATATATTAGAACATGAAGGGTACAATACCAGGTTAGGAACTCCTGTATGAAATAAGGTTTATGAATTGTGTTTTGCTAAGAAAAGAAACACCCAGATAGTGAAGGGAATATATCAGGGTTGGGAAAGGGCAGTTTGCAGGCCTTATGTGGCCCCCAGGTACCCTGTACCGACCCAAAGTTTCCAGTCCCTGTTTTTTAAAAACTGTCCACTAGCCAAATGGAAAAGGTGAAGTTATTTCCAGTGGGAAAGGTTCTTGTTTTACCTGGATGTCAGGTAAGTGTTACATAGATTAATATTCAGATAATTAAAAGGAAAGATGGGAAACTAGTTCATTACCACAAATGTAACTTCTGTACACAGGGATTCCATGCCTGACTTTAAGAGCTGAGCATTCAAAATGTTCTGTTTAGAAAGGCAAACCTGTCAGTTTCACTTTCTTCAACACTTGCATTTTAAAAATATTTGTACATTCCTTTACAGATTCATTGGAAAGACCCTAGGAAATGTGCAAATATTTGGAGCATCACTGCCAAAAATTGAACTAAATGAAATTCTTATCCACTCTCAGATAGCACCCTCATGCTTGCATTCACTACCAACTGGCAGCCAGAGAGGTACTGCTTTTGGGTCTGGAGGTAGCATTCAGTCATTATGACCCATAGCCATTAGCAGCCCTATCTTCCATGAACTTGTCTAGTCCCCTTGTGATAATGAGAGGACACAGAGATCCCTCACACTCATCGTAAAGATGTGTAAGTTGATGGCCATCTCTACATCCTGTATTAGAAAATGTTACTGTTTAACTATGGGTTATGTGAATAAATGGGCCCAAACAGACAGGCCAAAATAAAGCTGCTTTGGGTCAGGTATGCTGTTTAAATGACAGAGGCATCTTAAGAGGGCAGAAGCTGCGCCAAAGGTGCACAGTCCTTTAGCACGGCTTCCGGCCTCTTAGGATGCATGCATTATTTAAGCAGCATACCTCCAAAGTGACCCGAGGCAGCTGTATTTTGGTCTATTTGGGCCCAAATTTTTCATTTCATCCATGTTGAATCTCCCCCAGTTCAGAAGAGGTTTCACATTATGACTTGCATCCTGGATTCTTCTCAAAAGAGTAACTTGTTAAGATTACACATGAATATTCTGATCTATAACCATGTTGGTTTGAAAACTATTTCCGCAGCTTTCAGTGGCATCTATTAACTGAATCGCAGGTGAAATTCAGTTAAAAATATGTTTTCCTTTGCATTGAGCTCTAATTTCTATGTATTTTTAGCCTTTCACATCTCCCCTGTGCAAAGCAGGCCTTGAAGACGAAGATATGGTTTCCACTTTAAAAACAAACAACAAGTAAATCTCTTAGCTTTGAACAGTTGCATGACAGGCAGAAATCTAACAAGCAACCTTTTTCTATCAAAGGAACATAGTTGTTTGTGGAAAACGTTCCATAGTTATAGCACCTAAAGCTAAAGCTTGGAGAAAAAACTTTCAGAACTATAATTCCCAGAATCCCTACAGCATGGCCAGTGTCCATACAATGTGCAGTATTTTGGAAGGTAAAATAATGAAAACAATAATAATAGCCAAGACCATGAATCAAGCATGTAGCCACAAAATTGCAGCTTTAACACTGCATCTGATTGCTGAAAACCCACCTTAAAAGCTGATCAGCCACTTGGAGTGATGAAAGTCTGCAGCTGCTAACTGGGGTGTTGCAGAATGGCATGATCAGCTGCCTCCCACCAGTGAGAGGCTGAGATGAAGAATTGCAAGAGGTCCCTACTGGAATCCCCGCTTCTCTTCTCTGGAGCACTGCTTGCTGGCAGGAGCAGAATGGTCATATCACCTTGCACCACCCCACAGCAGCAGCTGCATAGACATCTACTGCCCTGGATGGATGATTTTTAAAGTGGGTTTCAGGGTGGTTTGTGGTCATGGTAACAGGGCCATGATTGCAAATGAGAATATAAAACATTTATGATGTCGTAAGTCCAACTTGGAATGACATGACTAACAGGATACCAGTCAATGTTTGCAAGCTTTACTTACAGGTTAGGAAAGTTTAGCTTGCTGAATGAGAGGCTTTATACAAAGCAGAGGGGCTGTGCTAGAAAAAGAAGGTGGCACTTCTCTAATGGCACCCCTTCTCATTTACAGTGGCATTGCCTATTCACCAGTAGTTTTCAAGTCAGTCTGTTACAGGCATTAGAATACTAGCAATAGAGACCCACCCTGACCACCTCAGTCCCAGGAAATGTTCAGCAGGGTGAATGAGAGATAAATAATTAATGATCCAGGATATTATGTAATTATGTCCTGTTTTACAGAAGCAGATTCTAAGCAAAACAAGAGTTAATTCCCATGCATAAGTTTAAAGTAATTCTGATCACTACACCTATCATTGCAATGCTCTTTTAGTAGATGATTGGTTGAGTAATATAATGGGATTTGGGTGTGCGGTGTCATGCAGCCTGGAAGTTGGTAATTTTGAACATGCTGAAGTACAAAGGGTTATGATCACTTAAGGGCAGAACCTCATTTCTGCCTGCCTCAGCTGTCAAACAAGTGCCAAAATAGATGGGATTGTAGTCCAGCCATGTGTTCAAAGATGGATCTGCCACTTGTACCTCTCCAAATGTTGTTATGTATTACAGTTCACACCACTGCCAAACATTGGCTATACTAGCTAGGGTGATGTGCCTTGTAGTCATACAGGTTCCACATCTGTGATATAGAAAGAAACCAACCGTGTAGACAAAATGGCATGAGCGTAACATGAGTAAAATGTTTCTTCCATAGACTGATGCCTGTCTCATGCCCACCTTGACACACAATGGAGAGGATTTAATTCCTTCACCCACATCCCCCTTTTATTATAAAAGTCTCCCCTCACCTAGTTTTTCTGTGACTGCAGCAGATCTGGACTTACACACACAAACCCAGCACTCTCCCATCTAGTTATGGCTTCAGGTTCAATATAACCTCTTTCCTCCTTGCGTCCCTCTCAAAACCAGAAATGTCTACCTCATTTGGATCAAAAGCCAGCAACTTCTGAACATGAGCAACTCTTCTGGCAATCAAGAACGTAACACAGGCCTAGAAAGACAGAAGCAATTGGCAAGGTGAGTCTTTCTTGAAGGCAGTAGATTTGGGCAAAAGCAACAATTGCAGCAGTAGCTAAAGGGCACATTGTCGTTGTTGTTGTTGTTATTATTGTTTTTAAAAAGCTAAGGATCTGTTGCTTGCAAGCTGAGTCTTTAAGAGCCCTTGTGTTACTCAGGAAACACACAGGCTTTCGCAACGGATACATTACAATGAGCTGCATGGTCATCTTGAGAGAGTCTTGGGAGGCACTTGTCATTTTACTCTTCCTCCCAGAGCTCTGAAACACTAGTTTCTTGGACTACAATGCCCAGAATCCACCAGTCAGGATTCTGGAAGTTTTTGTCCAAAGAATTAACTTCCTCCAGCTCAGCTTCCTATTCACCCTCTGAAAGATTTACAGAAAAGTTCATAGCTATCATAGCTATCACATTATTCACTTGGTTTCCTCTTGCTGTAATGAACAGAAAGCATAACACTATAGAATTGTTTTGCTACTATGGAAAAAGAATGTAAAAGGGACCCTCCCCCCCAAAGGGACAGACAATGAGGAGGAGAGAAAATGAGATATCTGAGGTCTGCAAGGGTTTGTCAGAAGATGCAAGAGCCAGGCATGGGTAGTCTCTGCAGCTCTGGAACAGAAGGATGCAAGGCAACATATGGAACACACTTGTGAATGGATGGAGCAAAAAGATGGAAATAACACTGCCTTCTTAGGAACTTCTCAGTCAGTTCTGTCTCTCTGCCACAGAGATCAGCTGTCTTCCCAGCAGCATGGCTAAGAGATGTGCAGTGCTGAAAGGCCCGTTGTACACCACCCTGACTGGCTCTAGCCTAGTTAGCAAGACCAAATCCTTGCCCAAGACCAGCTGACAGCAGGACCGATATGGCAGCTCAGAATTATCCAGGCCTTGGGATATGAGGTTTCCCAAGGCACTTTCAATACTTTGAATACTTCCCTCCATCTGTCATGGCTCTGACAGGAAGTGGGGTCAATGATAGTGCATTTGGCTGTCCAGTACGGGCCCGGTTCTGTATTCACCCTCTGTGCTTTCCAGCTCTGTTTCAAAACTCTGCAGGCCACCCTCCTCCAGATTCTCTGCTTGCTCCAGACGGCTGCCCATAGTACCATAGGACTGGTGAGCCGGAGAGGCTGCTGGCGTGAGGCTCAGTTCAGGTTCTTGAAGTACAGCAGCTACAAACATCTGAAACACAGAAAGCAAGGAGATCACCCTCTATTTGCATCCTCTTTACTAAGCCAGACCCCTCCTTTAATTATGATCCCCCATAACATTTTCATGAATCAAGTGATTGTATGGAAACCAGCTAACCTTGGGTTGCCATTAGGCTGAATACAGGAGAGAGCTCCTGAAGCTTTAATGCTTAACAGATCCTGGATGAGGGACACACACCATAAGGCTTTGTTGAGAGAACAACAGCACAGCTTTTCTGGCATCCTCCACAACCCACTCCTGGTTATTAAAGCTACAGGAGCACAGTCCTGTATGCAACCTAATAACCCCTAATCACACCACAAGGATGCTCCTGAGTGCTCCAGGCAAGGCTTGATTATTTCCAGCTGAAACAAATGCTTCAGGCCTGTCAGTGAGTAGGGGCCAAATAAGGTTGCTGGGCACACACGTGCACACAAGTGTTTGGTCACTTCCACCTTCATTTCAGTGGAATCTGATAGCCTAAAGTGGGCTCCAGCAAGAGGTGAGATTTGGTCCCTGTGCATGGAACAAGTGCCCAGGCTTGCTCACACTTCATATAAAAGCATTAGGATACTGTAGTCAAGTCTGCCAAGGAACTGTAAGGTAAATGTAGAAGACACTTACATTTGAATTGGGGGTTGAAGATATGCTGCTCCTTTCTGTATCAATGAAAGCTCCTTCAGACTGTTCAGACATCTGTTTGCAGGTGAAGAGGTGAATAAAATAGGATGATGAAAAAAACAACAACACCCAGATGAACGCCCTGTCCAAAGTTCCCCCTAAACAACTGTTTCTTCTGTTCATCCATATTGTGAGGGTGAACAATCAATACACACATCTGTTGTCAAGAAGATATAAAGTAGAGCAGGTATGGAGAACCTCAGGGTCTGATGTTCATGGAGTCCATGAAGTCCCAATTCACCATTTTCAGCTTCCCCAGATGGTCATACCTTCTGCTTGACAACACTGTTTGGGATTTTCCCAGCTTTCCTCATTTTCCAAATCTAAGATGCTGAAATGCTTCCCCTAAGGCTTTTTCACAGCCAGTAAGAGCTAAAGTTAAATTATGATTTTTTCATCATAATTTATTGACTTTGGCCCTGTCCATCACTGAAATATGCCACTCCATATGTCTGAAATAGAATTTGTTCCTTAGACTCACAGGAGTTTATCAAACGGGAGGAATTTCTCTTAAATTTGAATGAAAAGAAAGTGGGGCCAGAATGCATTCACTTAAAGTCGCTAGTTTAGCGCAATTATGTGAATGCGCATTGTGTTCGAACTGGCTTTCCATTGCCCGAAAATAGCATGCCATTGCCCGAATTTGTGTGTGGCAGTCTATCACGCAATAACGTTAAACCACATGATTGCATTTGGACTGACTTCCTATTGCCCGAATTTGCATGTAGTGGGTTATCACGCAATAATGTTAAACCCCATGGTTGCATTCAGATTGCCATTGGATTAAACTTCCAATTTCCCTTGTCTGATAAATTCTATAGAGATTAACATAAGGCTTCATACTGAAAGTGCTTTGGAAATAAGCTATGTGAATACTGAAGTAAGCGTATCTTTCAAAGAACACGAGAACTATTTCTCAGTTTCTGGATTTGCAACATACATGTCAAGTGTACACCAGCCACTAAATAAATAAATATGCCAGAAACAGCACACAAGACATGGGGCATGCTCTGGACATTTCTAACCTGGTAACTGGAAGGCTTCCTTGGATGCAGTTTCTTCAGACACATGCCAAAGATGGAACAAAAGATGCAAGAAAGAAGGACTGCACAGGTGAAGATGGTGATGGGGTGGTCAGAGCCTAAAGCATTGAAGAAAAGAGAGAAAGCACCACAGAACTACTCTTGTTTTGTTTTTTACAGATTTCAAATTTTTGCAAGCACAAGTTTATTGTCCTGTTTTCACATCAGTTTATTTCCTTTTTTAAAAGTATGCATTTCATGACTACAAAAACTTCATTGTATTTTTCTGTATAATTCCCCATAATATGCACATTTCTAGTAAGCTCTTTTCCATCACTCTGTGTCTGTTTGTAATCAATGTGCTTCTGTATTGATCAGGAAAAATAAGATTCTGAGCAATGGGAAATCTAAGAGAGAACTGTGTTCCAGTCTGTGTACTAAGGGACTGTACATACAGCCCGTAAGGGGCGGCGGGACGCCACCCCTTTCCTTGCTGGATTGGGGAAGTGGCAACCACATGGCATGCCCCAACCCAGCAGGCCTGCAGTGCAAAAAGAAGCCGCAAAAAGCAATTTGTTCTTGCAAAACGGAAAAGGTGCCATAGCTGCTGAAGCCACAGATTTTTGGCATTCCCTTGGCGCAGTGCGTGTACATGCTGTGCCAAGGGAGTGCTGTGACTCCTCCCAACATGCAGTGGGGCACGCAGCATCACCTCAGCATGGGGTGGAGTCGGGACATGCGGTGTGCATTTACCACGCCGCCACTCTGCCGCTATGATGGCGTTTATCAACGGTCTGTTCAGGGCCTAAAACGGTCTGTTCAGGGCCTAAGTCAGGAACTGTAAAGTCAGTAACTTTATATTAAAACCAAACAGATTTCATGCCCTCTCCCAAAGTTGCCAGTTTTTCAATATCAGTTTTTATTGCCTTCTCTATTGTTGTTCACCATGGCTGTATATCTGATGGCTGAAACACATCCTTTGCGTTGAGTAAGGGCGGGCATCTGTGGTAGATCTGGGGATCAAGTTTCTGTCCTTTTGGGCAATGTGTACTACCAAAAATGCCAAATGATGACAATAAAATAAATAAAAACAACAAAACAAAATGGAAACAGTTTTTTAAAATGCTAAACTGTTGGTAGTTTAAATTGCAACCAATTTAAAAGGTGCACTGATAGTACTGCAAGTTTCCAGGGAAGCTCATTCATTCTTTTTTGGGTCAGAGGAAGGACAGTCTATGGAATCAAAAAAGATGGAACCTGCAAAAACATCTTTTAATTTAAAAGTTAAATCTTATCAAAGACTTAAGACCTTATTAGATTTTTAAAAAATCTGAACAGGCATTTTGAGATGAATAGGCTGTGTAGGAAGATTTTTAGTGGAGTTTGTGTGCTGCATTTTACCTTTATTGTTAAGCTTTAAAACAGTTTGATACTTTTAAAAATTACTGTTTTAGCAGATAGTTAATTTAATTGTTTTTAAAACTTTTATTATTAGGTTCTCAGTTATATCCTGTTTTAATCCTGTTGGAAACCATCTTGGGTACCATCTCAGAAGAAAGGTGGGATACGAACTAATTAATTAATTCAATGAATTGAGGGCTGTAGAAATAGACTTGTGGGCTACACTGGTCCTAGGGCCTCAGTCTGCTCACTGTGCATTAAATAAAAGCCTTCCCATGGACTACTCATCACCACCCTCAAAGCATGCCTTGAGAGAATGCCCCAGTGAGTGTCCCCCCCCCTTAAAAAATCCACGCATCAGTTCAAATGTGCTTTAGCCATGGAGTCTGTCCATTTACAGAACAGAACAGGAGAATTTCACCAGCCCTTTCTTCTGCACCCACCAACTATTTCCTGCCTCAGTGCTGGGCCAATTCTTTAACAGAATAAAAATTGCAGAGAGTCAAGTCACTTGCACTTCCCAATCTCCATTTTTTAATATGCTTCTTAAAATGCAGACTTACAAATCTCATTTGTGGGAACATATGTACGCTGAAGAAGACCAAAAGCCCCCAAGTCCAGACACTTATCTTACAAGCAGTGTGTCAAAAGCATAAATCCTGTGTGCGTCTGAACATCTTCCGATTTATCCCAATATGTGCACTGACCTCTGCTCTATCATCCATTGTCCTTACCCTCATGGAATGGAAACACAAAGCAGAGCGCCACAGGGCCTCAGAGCTCCCTGTTCTGCCTATGCTGATGAGGACAGCAAACTAGAATGTGGGCCCCACCAATGACAATAGCCCAAGGGATCTTCTCACAGGGTTATGCTGTCCAGCTTTGCCTCATATAGAATCACAGAATCTTAGAGTTGGAATGGACCATATGGACCATTGCAGGAATACACAAGTAAATCACTCCTGAAACATGCCCATCCAACCTCTGTTTAAAGACCTGCAATGATGGAGAGTCCACCATTTTCCAAGGAAATCCATTCCACTGCTGAACAACACTTAGAGTAAAAAAAAGTTATTTCTAATGTTTAGGTGGAATTGGGAAGCCAGATGCTTAAGGGAACTATGTTGTTTTTTCAAAAGGAAGGCTCAATGGGAGCTCTGTACCTACCTAAACGGAGGATGGAGAAGAAGAGCAGCCAGAACATGCAGAGGATGGGAGCCACCACCACTTGGCTGACGGCTGCAGAATGGATGCGCTGGTTTAGCTTCGTGGGAATGTATACATAATAAATGTTGTAGCGGTCAACCATGTGCTTCAGCAGCATGTACAGCAAACCTGTGCATATAAAGAGACAGGAGGGAGCTGAGACAAGGAGAACAGCTACTCAGAAGAGACAGTGGGGTAGAGAGATGGTCCAGAGATGGACAACGAAGCTCAGAATGATTTTGTGGGGTGAGACTACCATTCAGTAGTAAAGCACATGTTTAGCATGAAGAAAGTTTCATGTTTAAAAACTGGCATATCCAGGCCAAAGATTCTTGGGTAGAAAAATTGGGAAGACGTTTGCCTGGGACCTCAGCAAATTGCTATAGGTCAGAGAAGATAGTATAGGCCTGCATGGACATATGACTAGTATAGAGGCAGCATCATAGAGTCTTGCTGGGCATTCTTTGCTTCTTCTTTTGTATTAAAATACCAATGTCCTGGAAAGAAACTGGTTATTACAGCCAAGTGGATTGTAAGGGCCAAAGAATTTGAAGTTAAATGTGTAATCACATTGCATTTATGAATTCAAAAGCTGTAGTCTTCACCTCTAATCTGGATCACAGACTTCAGGGCAGGGAGATCTTAAATCTTTTCCTCCATGCTATCTTCCTGACAAAAATGTTCTGTCCTCACTGCAAGTTTCTGTTTGCACCCAGGAAGGAAGCAAATTACCAGTTTTCCTCTGCAGACATAACAGTGTTCTGTGGCTGGCCGCGATTGCTCTGGGACTATAGCAACCAGATGGCCTGCTCATGAAGAGGATCGCCACCAGCGGTCTCATGCTTCTGCCAGCAGGAGTGTTTTTTTCCTGCTCCTTTTCTAGCCGGCTTTGGGCTGCCTTAGGCAGCCTTGCCATGGTTTCCATCTGCTTCAGGGGTATGCATTGTCTAAATGCCATGCTCCCAAAGCAGACAGAAGTTGCTTTATTTGGCCTATTTGCTTCAGGCAGCTATCATTATTTCCTGCTTATGATAAATTCTATTACCTGAGGAATAACTACCACCAGAAGTAATAGGTTCTGGAACTGGAACGTAGTTAGCTTCAATTCTCTCCCAAGATTTCTCTTATGATAAGTGAGATAACAGATGAAGTAAAGCTTCAGCCTTCCTAGTAGCTACACTGATATGGAACTTAACAGTCCACAAATTCCTTTTGTACTATAAAAAGTAAATTCTACAAATTCTTCCCCTCAATCTAAATTTCTATTTCAATAAGACCTGACTTCCACCCATAGCCTTTAAATTCCATCTGACCACTTCCACATCACCTGAGCACAATGCTTCCATGGAAAATACCAGTCCTATGGACTGGATGTGTAATCCATGGGAAAGGATTTCTTTGCCCTTCCCTGCGTTCAATTTTCATTTTTAAAAAATTCTCTTCCATTGACAAGAATGGGATGAAAAATCATAAAGGCAGCTCCAGGGCTAACACAGTTTTAAAAAAAAACTTATCTGGAGCATCTCACAGAAACAGGGAGTGATAGAGCCATTGGGATGTGGCTCTACCTACAGTTGGCATGCATCCTGCAACCATTTCAGCCTTTGAGATGGGGGAAAAAATCCCACCTCTGTCCCAAGGTTAGAAGCTGAGCAAACTTTCATGAAAGAGTTTACCAAAGGTAAACATAGACGGTAAATGCAATGTATCATTTGCCCAGTGATTCAGTTTCTAGCAATGAACAGTCTGGAAATGTTGCTTTTAATTGTATTGCAAGGTAACATAACTCTGCATTTCCCCCTGAATCTCCACCAGGCAAAGTCCACCCATAACCCTACTCAGAATACCCATGTATACTGGTCCAAACATCATACAGTCTGACCAAACCTCTGTCTCTCTGAAGTAATTGGCATTATCTGTACTTAGCTGCTTTTCTATCTTGCCAGATGAATGCCAATGCCACTCAAAAATGCAAAAACTATTCTTTTAAGAAGCATTGCTAAAGTTCAATTTATGGTGAACCTTAACTGTTTTCTATACCAATAGGGTGTGATTAAGTTTATAAATAGGACTGAAAAGACAGAGCTTTTGGGAACAGGCATATATACTTACCAAAGGGGACAATAATGGGGCAAGTGATGCTATAAGTCATGACAACAGCAAATATGCAGCAGGTCCAGGCATACTCCAGTCCAAATTGGAACTCATAAGCTTGATTCTGAAGAAAACACAATAGTACATTTATCCTGTTTGCAATTTCATGTTGAGTTTAAAAAAACACTGGTGTGTGTGGGACAGCACACCCCAAAGGATCTATGTGGACTTACAACATTCAGAACTGAGAGGTTATATTTGAGCATCAAATTCACATTTAAGGTTTGGCTAGAAATCAGAATGCAAACTATGGTTACAGACAGCCAAATAAAGCTGCTTTGAGTCACAGTGGAGGTATGGTGTTTCAATGATGCATGTGTCCTAAGAGTCCAGAAGCCACACCACACTCCAGTCCTTAGGGCTGGAGCGTGGCTTTGGTGTGGCTTCTGGACTCTTAGGACACATGCATCATTGAAACACCATACCTCCACTGTGACTCAAAGCAGCTTTATTTTGGCTGTCTGTAACAGGCCTATGTTTTAAAAAGGATTGAAAACTGTGATTTGCATACCTTAATTATGTTATTGTGTGCCTTCAAGTCATTTCTCACTTATGGTGACTCTAAGGTGACCCTATCACAGGATTTTCTTGACAGAATTTGTTCAGAGGGGATTTGCCCTTGCCTTACTCTGAGGCTGAGAGAATGTGACTTGCCCAAGGTCACCCAGTGGGTTTCCATGGCTGAGTGGGAATTTGAACCCTGGTTTCCCACTGTTCTGGTCCAATACACAAACCACTACACTATGCTGGCTCTCTTAACCAAAGACAAGTCTGATGTTTCTACTGCACAAGCCGTTGTTAAGGAAACTTCTCTGTTCTTGAACAATTACGAGCTGGGGTCTCCTTAGATCTGCCCTTGGCAATTACACCATGGAGTCACTAAATGTTCGGCATCTTAACTAGGGATAAGACAAGCCATGGTTAAGCACTGTCTGTTCTGGTCTGAACCGAATTTTGTGAGATTCCTGCCAAGGTTTATTTCTGTATTTTAAAATCTTTCTTTATAACATCAATGAAAAAGAAAATGTCTTTCGTTTAAAAAAAGTTAGCTTCTCAATGAATAACATGTAGCTCTGAAGTTAATACTACACATGTTTTAATTCATTTGATACTCATGAAATGTAATCCTGCAAACAGAGCTTATTTTAAGATGACATTGCTCATATCTGGAAAAGCCGGTCTTTGAGCCTATCCACCTGTGAGTCCTGTGGAGCAGGACATCTTTCTAGATCTCTAGACTTTTTTGATATGAGAGTTCAGAAAGTCCTCTGAACAAAGTACAACACTTGTAAATCTGAGAGATTCAGGAGACTCCATACAAAAGAAGAGTTCAACTTTCTAGTCCTACCATGCTCATCTGAGTTTCACTGAGAGAAAAATAAAACCACAGACCCGTTTTATATGGAGCCTCTCTGGTTCAGACTTAGCAAAGCAGAGCCGTGTAGCATAGACAATGAGTCCAGGGATCCGCAGAAGCTCCATGGCTGTCCCTATCAGACTGGAAGTGACGACGTAGTTGACAAAGAAAGCACCATTATCAGGGAGGAAAACACACCTGTCCACAAAAAAGATCAGAGAAGGCAGCAGAGAGGGGGGGGGGGAGTTGTTTAGAGTACATTTCGTAGTACTAGGAATCTCCAGAATTTTTTCTTCACAGTCAAGATCATATGCATACGTGTGTATGTAAGTCTCACATGTAAGCATATCACAGTGGTAGCTGGTGTCAGTGAGGCAATGAATCCACTGAAATTAATTTGAAAATAAATTGATTATAAAAGTCCTGAAATTTATCCCACCACCACCAAAGATTAAGCATCTTGTATAGCTCTTTTAAAGTCTGGACAAAACCCAGATTGGAGGCACCATTCCACTTTAATAGAAGCCACCAACTACCAGTAGAAGTAAAAGAAACCCTTATCACTAAAGGTCAAGCTGGTGACCTCTTAAATACACACAAACATACCATATTCAGCAATACTCACTGAAATTTTATATCTGCCTGATCTACAAAGTGAGTGTCAAAGAGCCAACGGAAGAAGAGATCCAAACTAGGGAGTAAAAGCAGAGAGCAGGAACAGATTAGAAGTTTATATTCTGTAAGAAATACACACATACAGTACAGGGCCAAGCTAAGTAGGACTCTAATCAGTTCATCCATTTTCCATTCCATTAGTTGAACTGCAGAGTGGGGAACCTAAGCTTTCTGTATGTTGTTGGCCTGCAACCTCCTCCACCCCTTGCCTTTACTGGCTAAGATTGATGGGAGCTTTAGCCCAACATTTTCAGGGCCACATGTTCTCCATATATAGTACAGCTATAGGTTCATTAATTCAGAATCTGATTGTGATGTATTATGTCTCTCATACCACTGAAAACAATGGGAAATCCATCCATTGAAGAAATCTTAAACACCTATTTAGATTATCACATTAGGAGAAACTGCTCATGATTTACATTTATATTGCTCAGGATGTAAATGAGCAAACCAAACTGGTTTCTTGCTGGATCTCTAGAGTGGATGGGTCATAAAACAGGCTTGGTAAACTGGCTACAAATGATTTATCTTGCATGTTATGGGGTGTGAGTCTGGGGTGCTGAATAGCTAACCCCAAATTAATTACTATTATTTGTTATTTGACATTTTTAATTTGTTGTCTGCCTTATTTTATTGACCCTCTCCCTGTATTGTTATGTATTATTTATATGTATTGTGCTATTATTTCTTAGAATGTATGCCATGGGCAGATTTACTTTGATGTATTTTATTGTTCGTATATACAGCACTGTGTAAATCTACAGCACAATATAAATAAAGCATAATAATAATAATAATAATAATAATAATAATTCTATGCACTCTGTAGGCAATATGAACAGAACATTTTTGTTTTTGCTTAAGCTGTTTTCTGCATTACACCACATAACTGCATACTCAAGACAGACTAGACCCAGATTTACTCATACTTAGAACAGACACACTGAACTCAGTGGGACCTACATTCATGACTGACTAAAATCACACTGACTTAAATGGCTCTGCTTTAAAAGTATGACCAAATATAGGGTCAATCTTATGTGTATGTTACTAATAGTAATATGTAAAATATTGTCACTGTGTGAACAATTTGCAGAAAGTATTTGCTCCTATAATTAATTCCTGTTTTGTTTCTGTCTGTCTTATTACAGCAACTGATGGCATATACACCTTCTTACTACTAGTCTTCTGAAAGATCACAAAGTAGCAGAAAGTGGAGCCCAAATACAAATTGCTATTATACCTGGTCAGTCCAAGTGATGGCAAGATGATAACCATAAATACCAGGAAGAAGTAGCACTTGTGCATTGTAATCTGATTTTCATTTGACCTAAATGAATCAAAAACAAATTCATCTGAGAGAGAGAGGTTGGGGGGGGGGAATAAGAGAGAAATAGCAAAACCTGAGGGAAACTAGCCTGGAATTCTGCAATGAAATATCAGGAATATACAAACAACATCAACTACAACACATTCCTAGACTGAAATATAATATGGAAGCTTAATACATTTGCATGGAGTATTCAAAGGAGCAGCCTTGATAGTCTGTTGAAAAAATTCCAACCAAGGATAGAATCCTGTTAGGAAACAATTTTGGGTTGTGCAGATAGGTGTACCTTTTAAATGGTGGCATAAAGAAGAATCAAACACAATCTTACGCAAGCAGCTTCCTTTTGGCTGGCTTAAAGGCCAGTCTGGTGTTCAGACACTGCAACAGGCACTGGAATGTCAAACTTCACCACTGTGTAAATATGCTCGTGATTATAGTTATGAGTCTTCATAGATTACAGTCTACCTGGGGTTAGTAAGAGTGCTCTTAATGTATTTTGCTATTGCAGATTAATGAGAGTGAGCTTTTGGGACTATTATAGACCAGTATCCATCAGGAAAGAGAAATACCAATCTCCTGAGTGCTGGAAGAACAGCCCAGAATTCTCTAGATTCAGATCTTACTTTACAACCGATGGGAAAATCCCAGGTTCTCTAGATATTCACCAGAAATCAGTTGCCATAACTAGAGTCTAGATACCTATTGAAAAACATAAACATAAACACATCTAACCCAAAACAATGTAATATGTAGTAGACTTTCCAATGGAAACCATTTTGAGGGTGGCAGCCTAAAGATATAGGACTTACCTTGTCCAGTGTGACTCAAAGAAAGCTGAATAGTACACTATGAAAGGAAGGAACACAGAAAAGGCCCAGAGCAATAGTGTGGGAAAGAACTGGGTGACAATCGGATTCTGAGAGAAAGAAAGAAAGAAAGGAAATTAGTTTAGTGCTTTTTCTCAAAACCCTTTATTCTCTCTTCAGATAGCCCCTTGGGAACAAGATTAAAAACATGCACCTTCCTGTGGTCAGGAAAACATGTCCAAGGATCCACTTCTCCACCCCTTGTTGATATTGTCATTGAGAATAAGCATGGCTAGATAGAAGCCACTTCAAAGAATGAAGAATGAGAAAAGCAGATCTGTGCTGGTTGGTTTCTGCCATACCTTTCTATTTTGGTCTATTGGTCAGAGGACAACCTGCATCCTGGTTCTTTCAGTGTTACAGCCTATTCACGTACTAGGACATATTTTCAAATGACAAATGAAGATGCTAAATATCACATAGCAGTCCTGTTTCTTCCGAGTCCAGAGTGGCTAAGGGTCCATTATCAAGAAATTTAGCTAGAGCAATTATTCCTAGCACACCGCATGGACAAGTGTGCTTCCCTTTGAGGAAGGGGAGTTGAGCATGGAATGGACGGGCTTAGAGAGGCAGCAAATGGGATGTCACCCTCCCCAAGGCCTTGGTGTCCTTGAAATAGAATCCCATGGGATAATGGTGAGAGTAGCACCTTGAGGCTCTCCACAGGCTGTGTAACGTTGAACATGTCCATGGTGTTGACAATGATGGCAGGTGTGGTGAGGAAGAAGAGGAGGATGAAGAGGCAGATGTTGAGCAGGACAAATCGCACCCACCACGAAGCACCACGGACAGATAAATTCTCCCTGTGAGAAAGAAAGCATGTGTATAATGTGGTGTGCAGGGAAGACCACTGTGCCCTTTAGCCACCTCAGAACAACACTCAGTTCTTCTTAACTGAAGGACTAATTTATATCATACAAGCATGTCCAAAATTTGCTATTAATAGAATGCTCTCCTTTATGTCCCACCACTAGTGAGAGCTTTTTTGGTAATAGTGTTTTGATTGAGGAAGGCCCTCCAACTGTGGAATGACCACCTTCTGGATATAGGCAACTTCCAGGGGATTCATTTTTGCACCCTCAGCACTCCACACCACCCCTAAAATCTATGGGGCTAAAATTAGCTCACTGCATTTTCAGAAACTTCTAGGACAATGCTTCTTTCTTAAGCTATCTGATGTTACTGAGACTGACACCATATTAGCACCCATTGACTACAGCTGCTTCTTTCTTTCCTGGACTATGAACTGGCAGCCAATAGCTCATAGATGGTCACTGCTCCATGGATCACCACTTTGAGTAGCATTGCTCTAAATAACACAGTGTTATTTCAAACCAAAATGGAGAAAGCTGTGCCTATTTCAGGCCCAGCATGGCCTTTTTCCAAAACCAGAAGTGACTTCCCCTTCCCCCAAAACAACCCCCAGAAAATCAATCCCCTGGAAGCTTCTGGGTGTGTGACTAGCCAATATGTAATGAAACACAAAATAAAAGTAAAAAGCAAAAGCCTAGAGGGCTAGGTCCCTGAAAATCAGCCTTGAGTTTTGATGTCATTTCAGGTGCAAACAAAGACTTTTTTTATTTGCCTAAACAGTTCAGTACTTCATGTAACTCAATCTGATTATGGTTTTATCCATTCTGATGAATGCTGCATATTTATTTTTTGGCATTTGATTTTACAGTGTTTTTATATTTTGACTGTTTTTATTAATCCAGTTGTACAATGCCTTAAGAGTTTTTAACAGAAAATGTTTAACTGGCAAATAAAATTTCAGAATTATAAAATAAATAAAATGAATTGTGAATGGGCCAATAAAGTGGAAAGGTAGTATCAAAATTCTGAGTGGTTAACCAGGACTTGCACCTACAAAGAGAGTCTCAATAAAGTTCTAAACTTATCACACACTCCCCACTCACTATCTATTCAAAATCACCTATTATCACTGCTCAGGACAGTGTTCTCAGTAGGGCAAAATCATATACTCCAATGTTAAAGAGGGGAACTAAACGTTCTGACATTTTGAAATTCTGACAAGCTAGTGTGAACATGAGAATTTACCAGATGATATCATTGGGGGCAGGAGCATAGCTAACTCCCCAGCAGTGGGACTTCACCACTGTGGTAACAGATGATTGCTGTGGATGTTTGCGGCAATATATGCGGTTGTAATCCTTCAAAATCCTGGGGAAGAGAAAAGAAAGCAACAGTTGAATCTAAATGGGCCAGTTTCTATGCTGTATTAGAAGTACAGTATTTAAATAATGGGTATCTCTGCATTAATCCATCTGTGCCCAGCACATGCATGAGGGTTCTTAAATAATAATGTAGGTTATTAAGGGATTCAAGTGTGCTAGAGATACAGAACAAGTCATGCACATGGTATCCCATGTATGACTGAAGAAACAGCTTAATCTCAAAAGAGAGAAATCTCATGCCAACTATTAAAAAAACCAGCAAATTCCATCCACTACCACCCTGGTTACTAGACAGTCTCCCCAACAGAGAAATTCTGGCCCTGAAAACACAAGTTAGACCTTCAATATGAACCCAGAATAGTCATCCAAGCCTTCCCAAGAAGAAATGCACTTGACTTTGCCGTTATGACATTTTGACATATCTCACAGAGAGGGAATTGCTCCCACCACTATAACCATGTGATAGGTCTCTTTGTCCTCCCCTCCTCTGCTTCTGCCTCAGCTGGTTGGGACCCCTTGAGCCCACCTTAAATCAACTAAGCTGCCACCACTTATTGACTTGGTCCCTCCTTTTCTTAGTAATTTAGTAGAAAGTTATTTTGGGGTTACTTTCTGTCTCTGATGCTGCAGAGACTTTCCTCCCCCACAGCCCTGGTGGGAAGATGAAAAACCAAACAAAGGCACTGAAAAAGGGCATGAGAGAGAGAGGGAGAGAGTACTTCTAAGAAGAGTTTTACTCTAAGTAAGGAATCTTCATAACAAAAGGATATCTCTTTTGAAGGGGGATGCTTTCCCCCCAGGCACATTTAGCGATTGTAAGATATTGGAGATTATCATATCAGTAAATTGGCCAGCCTGAGCCAGGCTGAAATTTTTGAAAAATTTGCTAAGATCAGATGTTATTGTATACCTCTGTGCTCAGTTCAGAGGCATTGCGTCTCGACCTTAGCCATCCCAAATCCAAACTGTCTTTCTCTTGTCCTTCACAATGAACAGTTAATTCCAATTGTTTGCGAAGGACAGGAGAAGGACGGAT
This sequence comes from Sceloporus undulatus, assembly GCF_019175285.1. NCBI lineage: Eukaryota > Metazoa > Chordata > Lepidosauria > Squamata > Phrynosomatidae > Sceloporus > Sceloporus undulatus. The sequence continues at coordinate 341,598,972 of NC_056522.1, read as the reverse complement.
TAGGTTTGGGATGGCTAAGGTTGGGACATGATGCCTCCAAACTGAGCATGGAGGTGTGTGATAACACCTGATCTTAGCAAATATTCTAAAAATTTCAGCCCATGCTCGGCCTGACTGATTTGTTGGTGTGATAATCTTTGCAGAGGTGGCCATTCTAGCCAAATCAAGAAAGGAATCAAAAGACCCTAATGCAGCTAGCTAATACGTTGCCTAATACTACACACAGAACAGACAGGATTTGGAGCTCTGGTGGTGCAGTGGTTAAATGCCTGCATTGCAGCCACTCACTCAAAACCATAAGGTTGCGAAGTCAATGCCAGCAAAAGGTCTCAAGCTCAACTCAGACTTGCATCCTTCCGCAGTCACTAAAATGAGTACCCAGATTGTTGGGGGGCAATTAGCTTACAATTGTAAACCGCTTAGACACTGCTAGTTCAGTATGAAGCGGTATATAAATGAAGCTGTTTGTTTGTTTTGTTTGTTTGTAGTTTTTTGTGGGTTTTTGGAGCTATGTGGCCATGTTCTAGAACATGGCCACATAGCCTGAAAACCCCAGAAAAAACTATGGATGCCGGCCATGAAAGCCTTCGACTTCACTTTGTTTGTAGTGTTTGTAGTTCACAGGATTAGCTGAGGGCCTGGACTCCATGGTCTGTCTCCATCAGCCTCCTCCCAAGGAGCCCCCATTCCAGATGTTTGTTTTAAAACTTCTCTTAGTCTGCCTCAAGAGGGAGACCTTGTGGTGCTCTCAGCTTTTATAATCTCTGCTGAGAAGCGTCTGAAAGTTTTGCGCTTCTGCCCAACTGCCCATCTCATTGGACAGTTGCTATCTTGTGACCTCTGTAATGTTAGCTTGTAAAATTGTAACAGTACCTCCTCTCACATTTAACCCTTTGTGATCTGGGAAGAAGGCCTTGATAATAGAAAGGACTTCCATATTATCACACACACCCCAAATCTCAGTTGGTCTGGGAACAGTGGAAGCTGGAACCACACCAACTGTGATTTCATCCTTTAGCCTAGGAAAGAGAGAAAATAAAACATACATGCATTATCACACCTTCTATCCCTACCTGAGAGTTAAATCTTACCAGCCCTTACAGGCCTATCTAAACATGGCACTAGATTTAAAACAAAATGAAAAAATGACTCATATAGCAATCTTCCCTATTCTGCCTCTTCCTAAATACACTGGACTACAAATCCTCATCCTTCCCCAGACACCAGTGCCAAATACTTTGCTTACTGGGGATCATAGGCATTCAGCATATCAAGTTGGTAAAGAACTGTCATAAAGTGTTTCCAATTCTGCTTTAGCAAAGAGCTGGGATGGGTACAACATTCCTGGATGATTTAAAAGAAGATGTGTCACCCAGGTTTTTGCTTTGTATCTATTTACACTGGCCCTGTACTTGTTCACATGGGCATGCAGACATCTGGTAGATTACTCTGAGAGAAAATGGGTATGTGTGTATGTGATTTTGCCCAACTCACTCTTACAGGAATGATTAGCAGTAGGGAGACACTCACGCGGCTGTCATCCTTTCATCCTGGAATGTGACAAATGCCATGTCGAGGCGCTTGAGTGCAATCCGGCTGCGTTCAGCATTAAACTCATCAGTCAGCTTCTCCTCCAGCTCTCCATAGTATTGCTCAGCATCCACCTAGCAGAGGGGATAAAACCCCAAGAAGGAAAAGAAGTACACTTAATTTATTCATTTACTTTTAAATGTCAGCTAGAGTAAACACTGGACAAAGTTAGCATCTGCACGTACGCTCCCAAGGACTATACTGACAGGTTGTTTCTCTGAATTCCAAATATTTCAGTTTTTTTGAGATACAGAGTGAAATGATACATGGTGGTTTAGTCTTGAAATTTCCACCAAGAAAATAAACTGATTAGATTTCTTCTGACAAGATTAAGAAAAAGTCAAAAGCCAGACTCTACTGCAATAATACTATCAAATAAACATTCATCAGAGTTGCCACTGGAGTGAGTTAGCTGTCACAGGAAGGTGTGTGTACAAGTGGGAGAGATCAGCTGCGTCATTCCAGCCCTTTCAGGCAGACGCCACATGAAAAAGAACAACAATAACTGTGTCAAGGAGACTTTTGTCTTAGTGAGGGTAACAGCTGCAAGCTGCCAAGCTGCATTATCCAATAAGGCCTCAAGATGGTGTTAGTTGAAGCAGGTTTTCTCAAGAAGTGTAGAGAGTTGTGCAATGTCTTTAAACATTTTATTACTCTGTACAAGAGTGGGAAAATCAAATCAATATATAGCTTTTAGCCCATGTGCTGTCTTTAACCCTAAACTGGAATGGTGGATCTATTTTTAATTTTTAACTATATTTGTTGGTGTTGTTGGCTGCCTTTGAGTTGACTTTGACTCACGGCGACCCTGAGGATGAGACATCTCCAAGACAGCAAATGCTGTGCTCAGCGAAGGAAAAGAGAGACTCTCTTATGGCTGCAGGACTTTACTGGATACTGTGCAGCTGTGGACAAGTCTACATAGGGACCACCAAATGCAGCGTCCAAACACAAATCAAGGAACACGAGAGACATTGCAGACTGGGCCAGCCAGAATAATCAGCAGCAGCAGAACATGTTGTAAACCATCCTGGGCATAAAATGCTGTTTGAAAATACTGAAAATCTGGACCATGCCAATTACTATCCAGTTAGAATGCACAGGGAAACCACTGAAATCTACAAACACCTGGATAACTTAAACAGGAAGAAACTCTTAAAGTAAACAAACTTGACTACTAGTCCTGAAAAACACTAAAATGAAGACCCATCCCATGCAAATGAAAATCACCCAGGGTGAGGGGGATTCCCAGCAGACAATGAATCATTAATTAAATAGACACCCTGAAGCCTTGCCATTCTACCAAAGAACAATACAAGGATTAACATGTAAATCGCTTCCTTGCAACCAACAGTATATATATCCTGCTCTGATCCATGCCAGCATTCTTTGAAAATGCCAGCCACAGCTGCTGGCGAAACATTAGGAATAAACTCTTCTAGAACATGGCCTCATAGCCTGAAAAACCCACAAAAAACTATGGATGCCAGCGGTGAAAGCCTTTGACTTCACATCTCCAAGACTAACTGTCTTCCACTGTTCTGCTCATTTCCTGCAGACTCATGCCTGTGTCATACCGAATTGAGTCTAGCCATCTGATGTGTGGTCCACCTCTCCTTCTTCTACCCTCACCAACCTTTCCTAGCATTATTGTCTTTTCCAAAGAGCCATGCCTTCTCATGATATGGCCAAAGTATGACAGCCTCAGTTTAATCATCTTGGCCTCCAAGGGTATCTCTGGCCTCATTCGGTCAAGGACCCATTTGTTTTTCTTACTGACTGTCCACAGTATCCTCAGCACTCTCCTCCAACACCACATCTCAAATGACTTGATTTTCTTTTTATCTGCTTTTTTCACAGCCCAGCTCTCACATCCATACATAGTACCTTTGAGGATAACTAAAAGATAGAAGTTGGCAGCATGAGTTTTTGCAGACCTAAGTCTACTTCCTCAGATGCATGCATCTGAGAAAGTAGACTTAGGTCTATGAAAGCTCAAGCTGCCAACTCCTTTCTTTCAGTTAGTCTCAAAGGTGCTACAAGATCTTTCTATATACTGATATTACAGACTAACACGGCTATATCTTTGAATCCATAAATAGTGCTTGGGAATGCTATGGCTTGAACGATTCTAACTTTGATGCCCAGTTGTATATCTTTACTCTTTAGGATCTTCGCTAGTTCTTTCATGGCTGCCCTTTCCATTCCTAGTCTTGTTATCTCTTTGCAGTCTCCATTCTGGGTGATGTTTGATCCCAGGTACAAGAAATCCTTTGACTATTTCAACTGCCTCATTGTCTAATTTGGTCCTCCATTGTCGTTATATTCGTTTCTGTTATGTTCAGTACCAGGCCTGCCTTTGCACTTTCTTCCTTGACATTCCTTAGTAATTGTTCCAATTAGTAATTGTTTCAAGTAATTTATGTTTTCCACTCCTAATATTGTGTCATCTACATATCTTAGTTGATTTTTCTTCCTCCTATCTTCACTCCTTCTTCTGAGTCTAGCCCTGCACTTTATATGATATTTTCTTTGTACGGGTTGAACATGTATAGGGATAATATGCAGCCTTGCCTGACTCTTTTGCCCAGGGGTAGGCAACCTTTTTGAGCCGGGGGCCAGGTTGCTGTCCCTCAGACAACTGGGGGGCCAAAGCCAAAAAATAAATAATTATAATAAATATATAAATAAACCAGGACAAATGTAGGACAACATTTTTAAATGGAAGACACTTTAAAAAAAAAATGCAGGACATGTGAAAAAATTTGCAGATTTAAAAAAAATGTTAATATAAATGCATGTTTCTGAGGCTTCTATAGACAATTGTCCCCCAAAGGCCCCGGTGGCAATCGGCGGCAGGACCGGGCTGGGGCCGGTCCCAAGGCCTCACTGGGCCGCATCCGGCCCGCGGGCCGCAGGTTGCCTACCCCTGCTTTTTCCTATTGGGAACCATTCCATTTCTCCATATTATGTTTGGACAGTGGCCTCCTGCCCTGATTATAGATTTCTCAGCAGAACTATCAAGTGTACTGGCACACCCATATCTGTGAGAAGATTCCATAGCTTTTCATAATCGATGCAGTCAAAGGCTTTACGATAGTCTATAAAGCACATGTTGATTTTCTTTTGGAATTCCTTGGTGTGCTCCATTAGCCATTATACATTTGCAATGTGGTCCCTAGTGCCTCTTCCTTTTCTGAACCCTGCTTGTACCTCTGGGATTTCTCTCCATATTTGGCTGGAGTCTGTGTTGCATGTATGTTTAACTACATACATTTGCTCAAATGACCAACAAATGGGTCCTAGAGCAAAATAAGCCTGAACTATCCTTAGAAGTGAAAATGACCAAATGGACTTTGAGCATATCATGAGATGACATGACTCATTAGAAAAGATAATAATGCTTGGTAAAGTGATAAGCAATTGGAAAAGACAAAGACTGCATTACAGGTGGAAAGCCTCAATCAAAGAAGCCACAGCCGTACCTCTGCAGAACCTGAGCAGGGCTGTTGATAAATGTCTTGGAGATGTCTCATTCAAAAGGTCATCATAAATTGAAGCTGACTTGGTGACAATTAACAGCAGCAACAACAATCTGTCTTTGTCTGTCCACCTTACTCTAAGAATCCGGAAGCTGCACCAAAGCTGCACTCCAGTGCTTAGGAATGGAGTGTGGCTTTGGTGCGACCTCCGGACTCTTAGGACCCATGCATCATTTAAATAGCATCTCTCCAAAGAGATGCGAAGCAGCTTTATTTTGGCAGTCTGTAACAGGCCTCTGTCTCTCAACACTGGGCCCTTCACTTGCTTGCCATTGGATGACATCTCACATGCTTAGAGTGCCCCTAGTTCAGCACGACAGCTAGCAGATAAGCACAAAAGTGGAGAAACAGGCAACCCCAAAATGCTAGTTAGTTAGGAATGTTAGGTTTTGGACTTAAATTAAAAAGAAATCTTCAACAAGCATGGCCTATGGCCATGCTAACTGGGGATTCTGGAACCTGTAGTCTGGAACCTAACTTGCTTTGCATCTTCACTGTATATCTGTGTTCTGACTTTCACTTTATACCTCTTCAAAGCCACAAACACGGCAACAGAAGATGCGGGAACATGGATGGATCTTAATCATGATTTTCCCTTCCTTTTGAGCCTTGGTGGTAAAGTAAAGCCTTCCCTTCATTGCTTTGCGCCTGCCAGAAACAGATTAGAGAGGAAGGTTAATGAGAAAATCATTAATTCCTGACACATATCCAATGGTAATCGTATGGCTTATGTATGGGAATTTTGGAACTCACACAGTATACACAACTAACAGAATCTTATATTTCATAGAAAAGCAAGGTTTTTTTTACATATATTAGTATGACAAACATGGCTAATATGTCATCTTTTAACAATGCCATAAAATTTGAGAGCCATATCTTAATAAGATAGAGTTGAGATTTCCATTATTCGTAGGCTGCATCTTCTTGTCTTTCCTCTCTGATTACTGTATACACAGACTTGAAAGAATCTTTTTAGATATAATTTAAATGATTTCATCTCACATAACAATTTAGAAGGTATTCTCATCCTATTAAACAATGTCAGATACCAGCATTGTTTTGGATACCATTAATAGAATGGTAGTCTACAAGGCCTCTTCACCAACAGATCAGGATCATATTGGACCTTTTCTGATCTTATGACATGCTGTAACTTGGATAATATAGGATAATCTGGGTATAAACTGATCTAAATCTTCATTTTGCTAAACAGCCAGAAATTTTACAAATTTGTACACATGAAACTTACTTATATTTGGAACAGATATAAATAAGATGTTGGGACAGTATCTTATATCTGTGACAGATATAAGTAAGAGCAGAATCCATGTGACAGTTACAGCTAGAGATATTTGACAAACTCAATATTTGCACATTCTTCTATGGAATGACCAGGTGCAAAATATAGCATGATAGAATCCTAGAGTTGGAAGAGACCACAAAGGCAATCCAGTCCTATACCCTTAGTCCTACCCAGTCATTGAAATCAATGGGACGAGGTAGATATGATTAACATACTATTTAAACGCATCTATCTTTGGTTGGATTAACACTGGATATAACCTTAATCTGCACATTATTTGTATATAGATTCTGCACTTCTCTGAATGTTATGATTGATTTCTTGGCATCAAAATAAATATTATTTTCATATGGATTTAGAGAGAAAACACATTTCTTCTTTTTTGCTTCTTTCTTTCATAAATGAGATATTGTGTGAGAAAATGATAAATATTTCTCCTTTCCTTTTTTGTACAAATTCCTATTTCTGGTTTTGAGATGTCTGAGTTTTCTGTAATTTAAGTTTGTGAAATTAATAACACATATTGTATTAATAGAGCCAGTGTGTTGGAGTGGTTTGATTCTGGAGACCAGGGTTCGAATCCCTGCTCAACCACATAAACCCACTGGGCGACTTCAGGCAAGTCACACTGTCAGCCTCAGAGGAGGGCAAAGGCAATCCCCTTCAGAGCAAATCCTGCCAAGAAAACCTTCTGACAGGTTCACCTTAGGGTTGCCCTAAGATGGAAATAACTTGAAGCTACACAAAAACAACAAATATATTACAGTACTAAAAATTAAAATATTTTTAAATCACTACTAACATATTGCTTGGATCACAAATTTACTCTGTGAATGGAAGGGGCCCATTTGTAGGATTTGTTAAATGGCCAACACAGCTACCCCTTCATGAAAACTTCTCACTGTTATTATATCAATAAAAAAATAATAAATACACATTTTCTTAGTTGGGTAATGCCACCCTTGCCCACCTTTCCTCATCTGGTCCAGCTATGCTGGTTATGGATTTGTAGAAACTACGAAGTCTGGAGAAAGCTGTAACTGCACTTTTTATTATTTGAGATCACGTTGAGATGCTTTGATTGTGATTTCCTGGATGGCAGGGGTTTGGACTGGATGGGCCTTGTGGTCTCTTCCAACTCTATGACTCTATAACATTTTGTGCAGAGACTCTGGCATCATCCCAGTGTGTAGGAATCTTGAGTTATTTGCACAAAGAACTCTGGACAAGTAAAGTCCCAGAAAAATAAAACAAAACACTCACCTCTCTGAATCCAACTTCATCAGTTTGCGAACATCAGAGCAGAACTGGACACTGGTTACGGTGCAGCTTGGATAGGCCTCACTGTGAAGAGAGACAATTTTTAAAAAAATTCATGAGCAAGAAGGAAGAGATGTTCTTTCTTTAAAAAAAAAAAAGTGGTCACTTAATGCTGAGACAGTCTGTTCAAAATTCCAAACATTTGTATTAGATTAATATCTTTATAAGGGCAATTCAATTACAAAAAACATGCAAGTTGTTTCCAGAGTTTTTCATCAGGCTATGCAGTACACAAAGCAAAAGGGGGAAGAATGGGGGAGAAAAGTAGAGAATAACCATATCATTTTTGTACTAACAGAGATTAATTTTAAGGGGTGTAAGACTGGCAGTGAATACCAGATGGTGTAGGTTATATTCAGAGGCAGGCAATGGCAAACAGTCTGTGGAGTATTTGTGGCTTAAAAAAAACTCTGTGAAATTCATAGGGTCAGCATCGGTGATTTTCAAGGATGATGCTACCATTACTTTTAGGGGGAAAATGTCAACAGAAGTTTAGTAGGAAGTGACGACTGCTCAAACAAATAAGTCAGGCTTCCAGTGGTATAAAATTTACTTCCTTCACCATAAGATTCCACTGTTAAGCAAGTGAATTTAAACTCTGATGTTTTTGTATATATTTCTTAAAGCTTGAATCTGACACCCATCCATGAATATTATTAGGTTGCCTTGAAAAAGGAAAGCAAAAAGTAGGGATAGGGATATATTCAGAGATAAACAAGACACCGATGCAGTTGTACTTACTGGAAGTGTTTGATGACAAGGGACGGATCAGTGATTTCTTTGGGAATCCTTGTAACCATCAGTGTTCGGGCCACCTAAAGCAGAAGGAAGGGTTGTTATTGTTAACTGCCCTTGAGTCAATCTTGACGCATGGCGACCCTGTGGATAAGACATCTCCAAGTCTCCTTATCCTCCACTGCTATGCTTAGTTCCTGTAAACTCATACTTATGACCTTCTTAAAAGAGTCCATCCATCTAGCATGCGGCCTTTCTCTCTTTCTACTTTCCTCCACCTTTCCTAGCCATTATTATTTTTTTTTTCCAGTGAGTTGTGCCTCCTCATAATGTGTCTCAAGTACAACAGACTATATTTTGTAATCTTGGCTTCCAGGGGAATTTCTGGCTTGATCTGTTCTAGGACCCATTTGTTTGTCTTTTTGGCTGTTCACAGAATCCTCAGCACTCTTCTCCAGCATCACATCTTGAATAAACTGATTTTTTTCCTATCTTCTTTCTTAACTGTCCAGCTCTCATATCCATACATGGTAACAGGGAATACAGTGGCTTGTATGCTTCTAACTTTTGTGCTCAGTTGTATATCTTTGCATTTTAGGATATTTTCTAATTCTTTCATACCCACTCTTCCCATTCTTAATCTTCTTCTGATTACCTGGCTACAGTCTCCATTCCTAGCTTCTATCATCATCATCATCATCATCATCATCATCATCATCATCATCATCATCATCATCATCCCACCCTTCTTTCAAGATTGGCAGTCAGGGTGGCTTACAACATTAAAAAACAGTACAATTAAAAGCATACAAAAATAGTACATTAAAACAGAATTAAATTTCTGCAATAATTAAAACAAATTATATGTTAAAATATCAAATAGTTAAGATAAAATGTTCAAAACACATTAAAACAATATAGCACCCCAGCCCATTCTTTAAAAGCTTTCTGTTTTGAATGCCTGTCTCAAGAGGATGGTCTTTGCCTGTCAGAGGAAGGCCATCAAGCAAGGGGACATTCTGGTCTTCCTGGGAAGTGAGTTCCACAGACTAGGGCAGTGATGGCAAACCTATGCCACGCATGCAGGAAATGGCACATGACGCCATTTCCTCGGCCACTGGGCGAGGGAGAACGCATGCCCGTTCCTCCCCCCTGCCTTTTCCTGGCAGAAGACAAAAGACAGAAAAGGGAGCTCCGGAGAAGGAGCCAGAGGAGCACACCTCTGGCCTCTTCTCACAGCCTTCTCCTGGCCTTCAGCTGCCTCTCTGAAAAAGCTAAAGGCCGGGGAAAGGGCGAGGAGAGGAAGAGCGACTGGCGCAAGGATCTTTACTGGGGAGAGACAGCTCGAGGCAGGGAAAGGTCTGTGGGGAGGGAGGCAGGGTGTGTGCCCAGCTCCCTCCCTCCCCACTTACCCTGCCTGCCCTCCAAGTGTTCCCAAACGGGGCACTTGGAGGGCAGGGAAAGGTCCGTGGGGAGGAAGGGAGGAAGCCTGCCCATTCTTCTTCTTCTTCTTCTTCTTCTTTTGCCTTTCCTCACTCCCAAAGGTCCAGGAAGAGGAGGACTGGGGACGTGCCCATGGCTCCGCCCCCTCACGGGCCTATGTCATCGGCATATTGATGACACCACACCCCAAAACTCCGTACAACCTCTCCCAGTGGCTTCATGTATATGTTAAATAGCATAGGGGACAATACAGAACCCTGAGGGACCACACAGGCCAATGGCCAGGAGGTAGAACAGGAGTCCCTTGGCACTATCGTCTGAGTTCACCCCTCCAGGAAGGAACAGTGCCATTGTAAAATAGTACCTCCAAGTCCCCTCCCAGAGAGGTGGCTCAGAAGGATACCATGATCGATGCTATCAAAATCCGCTGAGAGGTCCAGCAGAACTAACAGGGACACACCCCCCTTGACCAGTCCCTGCATAGGTCATCACCCAAGGCAACCAAGGCTGTTTCTGTTCCACAGCCAGGCCTGAACGAGATTGAAATGGATCTAGATAATCTGTTTCATCCAGAAACTCCTGGAGATCAATGTTTGATCCCAAGAATTCTTTTACTATTTCTCTTTCCTCGTTGTCTAGGTTGAATTTGTGTACATTCTCCATGGTCATTATTTTTGAGGGTTTTATGTTCAGCAGTAAGCCTGCTTTTGTAGTTTCTTCTTTGATCTTCCTTAGTTGTTGTTTCAGGTCTGTAATGCTTTCTGCTAGTAGTATGGTATCACCCACAGATCCTAGACTGTTGATGTTCAACAGTAAGCCTGCCTTTGCACTTTCTTGAGGCCCCCATAGCTTTCACATAGTCAGGATGTATAAAATTCTGCACTAATAAATCTCAGTCTGAAATATTGGCTATGTTTAGGCTGGGGAAGAGAAGACTGAAGCCAGAAAGACAGAACTCTTTAAATACTCTTCAGAGGAGCAGAAAAGACAGAAGAGAGCAAAGACTTGTTTTCTGCAGCTCCGTAAGGCAGAACCAGATCTCATAGGTGTTAAGTTATAGAAGAGAAGATTTAGCTTGAAAGTTAAGGGACAGTTCTAAAACAGAAAGATTGATTGGACAATGGAAACTATTACTTGAGGGTTCAGTGGGCTGTTCCTCATTGGATATCTTCAAGCATAGGCAAAACAGTCGTGTGTTGAAAATGCTATTGCTCTGGATTTCCTGAATGAAGCAGGAGGCTGAATAGATGGCCTACAAGCCTACCTCCAACTCTATGATTCTATGACTGATATCTGCCAACTGAAAGTGTTAGTTTATAATTTGATTGATTTGTCAACCTTTTCCTCTTCTTGAGAAAAAAACCTAACATTCTAGCCATAGGTTCAACACAGCACAAACTTTATGCAACCAGTGTTGGGTCCAAAGATCCCCCTTTCAGGCCAAGGCAGCAAAAGAGAATGGCGTCTCACTTCCAGAGGTTTTTTTTGGAAAGGACAGGAAAATGTGAGAAGGGCTGCTGCATTTCTTACCTTCTCATTCTCTTTGTATTCTAGCTGGATGGAGTGATGAGCCATGCAGAGAACAGTGATGATGAAATAGAGGAGAGCAAAGATGCTGTGCAACCACAAGAGACGGTCTCTATGAGAGACAAAAAGGAAAGGCATTTTTTTTAAATGGAGAAATAAAGTATCTTAGCCAGAAGACAATGAAACAGAATGACATCTGTTTCCTTGGGCATTCAGGCTGACTTAGAGGCTGAAAAGACCAGCGTTTAACACTGGCCTCTGGGCAGAGTGGGGTGTGGCATCCACATGATGCACGCCCTGATGCTGCCCTTATGCCAGAGTCATGCCATGAACCCGACAACACAGTGGGTGGCATCACGGTGCTCCTTTGGTGCAACTTTCAGATGACGCACACCAAATGGAGCGCCAGAAAGTGCTGCTGCGGTTACAAAGGCACTCTTTTTCCAGCTCCAAAAGGGGTGGCATTTTGCTATTCTTTTTAGGGCTGGAAAAATGCTGGTTCGGGACCGTGGTGTGTAATTGCTGCAGTTCCAATCCGGTGAGAAAAAAGGCAGTGGCAGGCCGCTCCAAAGGGGCAGTCTGTTTAGTCCCTTAGTTTAGCTTGCGGACTCATATGTCCATCAGCAAATCAGGCAACAGCATCTATTTCTCACATCATGACAATAGTATCTTGGATGGGGAGGCTAGGCCAGAAGGATCCAAAATTAACCCAGGGTTATAGTATTCCCACATCCTGAAGCAAAACAAGTCCTCCCCATGCATGCAAAGTAGGCACCCTAGGAGAACCTTAATCTGAAATTAGTACCAGGCACTGATGGTTACCAGGATCTTTCTTATTCTACATAGTAATATTATCACACAAGAACCATGATGTATTCTCATATGTGTGTATATGTGTGTGACGGAGGGAGGGAAGGAAAGGGACGACACAAAGACCAACAATTTGACAAATGGGAGAAAAAAAATCACAGCATATTACTTCAGTTTCCAGAGGAAATCATGCATCCACTGAACAAAGTGAGTTGGTTTAATATTCTTCCGCACCATGGCCTCATTGTTTGTTTCAGAAAGCAAAGAACCATTTACTGTTTGTGGCTTCCTTCTAAAGAGCAGTTACACCAATTACACACTGCAAGTGTGCACAGAAAAATATGTACACTTGTGCACATGCACAGAAGTCATGATGTCCAGCAAAAAGGTATTTGATATCTAGAGCATACTAATCAAGGATTATCTGTGTAAATGCAGCACATTTCTCTAACAGACATCACTAAGTAAATAAGTAAGTAAGTAAGTAAGTAAATAAATAAAACTTTTGTTTATATCCCGCTTATTTGTAAGAAACAATCAAAGTGGCTTCCAACAATTAAAATATTACAGATGTACAGAGATGACAATAATACAAATATAGACAACCCCCCCTTAAAAAGGAATTAAACCATTCTAAGATTAAAATTCAAACACTGAAATCAACACATTGATATTAAAATCACACAATATCATAGCGCAGAAGCAGTGGGCAAACTCATCATGTCTGGGATTGTACAAATACATAATACTCTAAGTATGGGGAATCTATATGTAGCAGGGGCTATTCCGGGAAGGCTTGCCGGAAGAGAACCGTCTTTATCACTTTTTAAAAGCTATCTAATTTGGATATTTGGCAGATCTCATCCAGCAGGCCATTCCATAGGGGGGAGGGGAGCAACAGCGGAGAAGGTCCTTTGGGAGGTCGCCTTCAGTTTAGTCCTTACAGGTTGCAATAAATTCCTCCCAGAGGATTTGAGTGCATGGGGGGATTATATGGAAGCAGGTGATTCCATAAATAGGTTGGGCCCAAGCCATGTAGGGCTTTAAAAGTGATAACCAATACCTTGTAGTGTGCCTGGAAACTAATAGGCAGTCAGTGGAGTGACTTCAGTATTGGTGTAATATGGTCACACCTAGTTGTTCCTGTAATCAACCTGGCTGCCATATTCTGTACCAGTTGAAGTTTCCCGACAAGGCACAAGGGTAGCCCCATGTAGAGCACATTGCAAAAATCAAGTCTTGAGGTTACCAGTTACTCTACAAGTAGCAAAGTAATACAGCTCCAAGGAATTAGAATCACATACTGTTTGGGGACATTTGCAATTGTGGTTCGGCCAAAATTAGCAGGTTCCATACCTGAAGGGGAGAAACGAAAGAGAGATCAATGACATCTGAGGGCAACTGTCACAAAAATGGCTATTCTGATGAAAATATCTAATGTTTCTGCAGTGGGTCTGCACCCATACTATCTCTATCATTATGCATAGTCAAACAATAACATTTTGATACTTTTTAGACTAGGGCAGGGGTAGGCAATCTTTTTGAGCCGGGGGCCGGGTTGCTGTCCCTCAGACAACTGGGGGGCCAAAGCCAAAAAATAAATAATTAAATAATTAAAAAAATTAAATATATAAATAAACCAGGACAAATGTAGGACAACATTTTCAAATGGAAGACATTTTTTTAAAAAAAATGGAGGACATGCGAAAAAATTTGCTGATTTTTTAAAAAAATGTTAATATAAATGCATGTTTTTGAGGCTTCTATAGACAGTTGCCCCCCAAAGGCCCCAGCGGCAATCGGCAGCAGAACTGGGCTGGGGCCGGTCACAAGGCCTCGCCGGGCCGCATCTGGCCTGCGGGCCACAGGTTGCCTACCCCTGGACTAGGGGTAAGTGAAGTATGGATCTCAGGTTGCTTGCAGTCCCCAAGACAGTTTTTGTGGCCCTTGGTACCAAAAATTTCCCAGACTGAGATTTTTCTGGCAGAAAAGAGTGAATTGCCTTTCTGGGAAGTTTCCAGGAGTTGCAAGTCACCTTTTAAATAGACCACATATGCTCCCTCACACTATCCTTGGGGTTGGCTTTTTGCTATTTTTGGAAGTCCACATAACCCATGTATGGTTCCAGGAGGAGAAAAAAATCCCCCCCTAAGGATTGCAATTGAAGAATTTTTAGTACAGGACTTTAATTCAATTAATCTTTCTAGAGTCTAATTAAACTAGATAAGAGAAGAAATGAATTTTTGTCTTTTTACCTAACAAGTATAGCAGTTGTCAGAGCCAAGAAAAATAGGGAGTCAGGGGATAACTTCAGAGAATGACAACTGGTGAAAAGGAACACCTTCCTATTCTCTAAAGGTCCAATCCACACTAGGGCATCTCCTTTCCAAAACATTTGGGAAATTCATTCGCTCATGTCCAAGATCTGTTTGGCTCTCTGACATTTCTTGGTTTCTCTCTTTCTCTTTCTGTCTCTCTGTGTTGGCTTCTCTGATATCTTAATTCTATTTTTCAGTATTGCATCTCTTAGTGGAACAATCCTTGAGAAACTCACAATCATCAAAGAAATCCAAAATCACCAATTTTTTCCAAGACCAACAGTTGAGACAGCCTCTGTGCTTTGCGGCAGGGCTACCCAGAGGATTGAAAATGCAAACATACCCAGGAGGTCACCAGAGAAATTGACAGGGAGGATGACAGCTATGGAGAGCACACAGATGATCATGAGCAGCACTAGTACATGCCGCTGGAAGGAGAGGTAGGTGGTAGCATCAATTCCACACTTGCTTTGAATCTCTTCATCCCTAAGAAAAAAGGGGAAGACATGTCAACTCAGAGTCATAAACCACCAGCCTTCTTTCGCTTCCATTTTCTGAGAAAAGAACATGTACACCAAACCCAAGGAAGATAACATTAATTGTTTAATTGTTTTTTAAATTTTATACTTATACATTTTAATGTTGTACTGTTTTTAAATTGTATCATTTTAAATTTGTGGTTTGATGCCTTGAAGTCCCTAAATTGGTAAATAGATAAATAAATTCACAGATCACACCAGTGTGTTACTTTATCTTTTCTGTGCTTTAAGCAGATTTACACTCACAGTTCTAGTGGATTCATGTTGGGTATGTAAGATAAACAAAGAATCCCAACAGAGGCATTTGGTCATATATGAGGCCTCTAGAACTGGAATTAAAATGTTTTGATTTCCAGAGCCCCTTTGAATAAAGAAAAAATAAATTGCATCTTGAATTCTGCATGAAATACAGTCATCATGGAAGTGGGAGGCTTTAGCATATCAGTTTAAATGAAGAGGGCATGTGAGTTTAAGATCTCTTTTAACTGCAACACCCTTGCCTTATAGATAAAAATTACAGTTACAGAAAATTCCAATATCAGGTGGTTATAGCAGTCTTCCCCAGTTTGATGCCATCCAAACATGCTGGACCACAACTTTCCACATCCTCCAGCCACTATGTGACACCACATTGGAGAAGGCAGGAACAAGAAAAAGCAATAACAATAGTAAGTACATTTCTATACAGCTTATCTATACACTTGAGTACTCTCAAGCGGTTTACAAAGTGTAAGCTAATTGCCCCCAACAAGCTGGATACTCATTTTAGCGACCTTGAAGGATGCAAGCCTGAGTCAAGCTTGAGCCCCCTTGGCTGGGATTGAACTTGCAACCTTATGGTTTGTGAGTGAGCAGCTGCAGTACAGGCATTTAACCACTGCACCACCAGGGCATTCATGAATGAAAAAGGCATTCATTTGCTTTTCAAATGAATACATAAAATTCTTCTTGTGTCATCCTTCCTTTTCCATGCTCCTCTTCTTCAGAGGGTATGAGTGATGAACAATCAGTCTGTTCCAATCTGCATCAGTTTTGCATCATTCATAAGTACATTATGACTCATTTCAGTATTAATCTATGAATTATTTTTTCAAAAATATCTGAAGAAAAATCTGGACAGAGATTACATATTTAATACTATGCCCTATAGCAGGTTATATGCAGGACTGTATCTGTCTTTATGATCCCATGTGTTAAGAGTGTCTAGAGAAGCCTTTCGCTCTGTCCCATCACCCTCTGAAGCTCATTTGGTGGGAAGAAAATAGAGGATCTTCTCAGTGACTGTTCTGAGGCTCTGGAACTCCCTCCCTAGAGAGGCCAGGATGGCCCCATCCCTGCTCTCCTTTTGGCGGTACATTTTTGCACCACCAGGCTTTTTAAAGTGATGAGGGTTGGGCTTTCAAATATTGTGCAAGTCAGCTGTCAAGGTTTGTATATAGTTTTTAATACATTTTAATATTTTTAATTCATAATGGTTTTAACTTGTACAACTTTTTGTTTTTTAAACTTTATATTTATACATTTTAATGCTTTTGAAGATTTATTTAAATTGTACTGTTTTAAATTTGTTAGCCACCTTGGGAGATACAAGATAATAATAATAATAATAATAATAATAATAATAATAATAATAATACATTTGAATATCTATTATGAGCACAATTTATCATAGAATATGCATTTCCAGAATACTGTTCCCAAAATACATATTTCTAAATCTATTTTATCATGAAATAACATGTTTACATACTTTGGAGCATGGCTTTTGAGATGAGAACTGCACTATGCAAAACCCAAAGAACCGCACCATTTCAGTCGGTGTATTTGTTGGAAAGGTACAGATCATGTTCATTTCTTTCAAAATGTTTTGCTCAAGCATCTTTTACTATAGCCTCCTCTGTAACTGCACACTTCTTTGCTCTTTAGTCTTTAAAGACTCAGCTAAGGCTAAATGAGTGGGAAGGAATGATTTCTCTTGGATGAGCATGAATTCACTCAGATGCGTCTGAGTGAAAGGAGGTTAATGCATTGTTTATTGAACCTTCCATTACCTCTTTTCTTTTAACAAGCAGCATGGCTTTTAAAGGCATGACAGGCTTTTTAGCATATGTTCAAGTGGCACAAGATTTCGGCTAACATGTTCTGGGTTTTTTTCAAGGGAAGAGAATTAGGGATGATATTCAATGTCAGAGGAACAAACTTCTACCTAGTGGCATCATTAGGGGTGTGTGTGGGGTGGTGGTGGTGGTGGTGTGAGGACCGGACCAGGCAACACCCTAAGGGGGTGACACCTAGTTTATTATCATAATAGGCCTAGACTGTATCTAAGTAGCCCTTCTGTCAGTGGAACAAAGAAGGGATTCTTCCTCCTCTCTGCTTCAGCCCTCAAACACCTATCTTTTGGCAGAAACAGGCTGTGGCATCAATCTGCTTCCCTTTAAAATGCTTTAAGAGGTGGTGGGAATGGGGAGAAGCTCAGTGGGAAGAAAAAGGAGAGGCCCCAGAATTTCTTAAAATTAATATTTCAAATTCCAAAAGTTTATTTTTTTTAAAAAAAATAAAATTTTGAAAAATTTTAAATGTTTTACTCTTTTTCAATTTTCTTTAAAAACATCACATTTTAATCAACTCTTCACTATGTATATATAAATATATTTAGGTTGAGCATATGATATTGTAATTTGAATGTATAATTTTAATTTTGCTTGTTGTTTATGTCACAATTATTAGCATTACATTCAGTGGTATATGGGAATAACGATTTACGAGTACCATTAGTGCAAAAAAGAATTACTTAGGATTCTGTAGGGTGTGAAATGGGAGGTCAATGGGTGGGGTGACACCATGAGTTACTGCACCCTAGTGATGCCACTGCTTCCACCTACACAAGTGGGTCCCCCCGGCTTCTCTTCCCTGTGCCTCTTCCTATGCCACAGCAAAACTTTACAGGAGGAACTATCAACCCTCTGGAGCAAAGTGTGAGCATGTGTCTGGGGCTAAAGTAGAGAGGAAGAAGAATCCCTTCTTTGTTCCACTGACAGAAGGGCTACTTGGACACAGCCTAGGCCTGTTATGGTAATAAACCAAGTTTCCAGCCACAAGAATTTACCTAAATCTATAGAAAGAAGAAGAAGAAAATTAAGCAGCCTTTTGCCATTCTCCAATCATGGCCAAAGAATAACAAAGACCATTTGCATTTTATCTGCTCTTTGTCTTCTATTATCCATAATTTCATATGCTTAATAAAGTTAACCAGCTAGTGCCAAAATAAGGAGGGCCGTGCTTCAATCTTATGCTAGACCATTGTGAGAAGGGACAGTCCAATCTACTGGCCACTTTTATTTCCAATTAGATCATAAGTTAGTTTTGGTTCCAGAATCAGAGTAAACAAAAGTTAATATGTGCTTGCATGCATGCCTTCCTTCCTCTGCCAAGACTGTGAAAGTCAAGCATCTGAAATTTGGCATAGACTTTAACAGGACTACAGGGGTGTATATCTGAGAGGTTTTTTTTAAAAAATGATTGTGGGTGTAATGTGGTGTCAAGTCAGCTTTGACTTATGCTGACTTGAATAGGAAATCTCCAAAGATCCTGTTAATTAACAGTCCTGCTCAAATCTTGCAAACTCAGGGCAATAGCTTCTTTTATTGAGTCAATCCTTCTGTAATATAGTCTTCCTTTTTTTCCTACTGCCTTCAACTTTCTCCAGTACTTTCCCATTGAACCATGCCTTCTCATGATAAGTTGAATGCATGGCAGCTTCAGCTTACTTAGGGGCCATGCTAGAGCTGCTAAGCTAATGGGTCTCTTTCTGGTCCTTTTATTCCAGTTCAGAAATCGGATTAACCACAGGAAGTTCATATTGGCCCCAATTCTTCCACAATTAAAATCGAGGCTTCCACACCTGTTCAGGGGCAAATGCCCCTTGGCATGGGTCTTTTGAAAGTGAACTTTAAGCTGTATCTTTTCAGAAAAACTGGGTCCGGCAAATATGAACTTTGTCCTGGTGATGATCGGATCAAGTTCAGGGGAGGGATTTAGGTCAGAGGGAGGGCAGAGGGCGGAACATGCCTCCGCTTCATCGGGGCAAAGGAGGAGGAGGAGGAAGGAGCTGAAGTAAGGGTGACATGGAGGGAAGAATCGGGGCGGAGGAGGAGGAGGAAAAAGCAGGAGGAAGGGTACCATGGAGGGAAGAATCAAGGCAAAGGAGGAGGAGGACGAGGAAGGAAGGGTGCCATGGAAAGAAGAATTGGGGCGAAGGAGGGAGAGGAAGGAAGGGGGCCATGGAAGGAAGAATTGGGGTGAAGGAGGGCGAGGAAGGAAGGGTGCCATGGAAGGAAGAATTGGGGCAAAGGAGGATGAGGATGAGGAAGGAAGGGTGCCATGGAGGGAAGAATCAGGGCGAAGGAGGACAAGGACGAGGAAGGAAGGGTGCCATGGAGGGAAGAATCGGGGCGAAGGAGGACAAGGACGAGGAAGGAAGGGTGCCATGGAGGGAAGAAT